>NC_092588.1:65437500-65660000 GCF_047663525.1 Anas platyrhynchos | reverse complement strand
TTCATATGGCATCTTGGGAAGAAGCAAGTTTACACCATCTCAGAGCTGAATGCAACACCCAGTCTATTAAGAACTTTTACTGACTATTAGACACTACAGAAAAATCCAGCAAAAGGACAGTGGACAGAGAAGCAGATGGTGAGTTTGGGCTGGGTAGGAAGATATCAGAAGAGACCTTGCAGGGTAGAAAGAAGGCTGAGAAAGCTTTTTGCAAGGTATTGTGTTTTGTTGCCAACAACAGCTATTCTCGGAGAGGTGAGAGAAAAAAAACAGCAAGCGGGCCAGCCTCAGACAGAGAAGAATTTGTAAGGTTTCTCATTCATATCGTCTACGTCACACAGCACCATCATTTTCCATTTAAAGTAACTTTTATTTCTTTATGCGCTTTACCTTTGCTATTATATTGTGTTTAAGTGGCAAGGTCTTGGTAGCGGGGGGGGGGGGCTGCAGGCATGGTCTCTGTAAGAACAATCTGGAAGTTGCCCCACTTTTTATCAGTGTGCCTAGAAAGCTTCCTTTATTAATAAGATTGCCTGGTATAAAAATGCTCTCTCTTTTTTTTTTTTTTTTTTTCTTTTTCTCTCTTTGTATAGGTAAAGCCACACACTATGGAAAACTGTTGATGGTTGTGTCCTCATTTGTCAAAGATGCAGGATAGAAACATAACAGTGCTTCTAACCATAACAGGATATACTTTGTCTTTTTCTAAAATGAGCTCTAGTACAGTGTTATCTATTTTAGAATGTATCTAACAGGATATATCTATCTTTATCTAACAGATAAAGTAGCAAACAAAAGAAATTGAAAAAATATATCAAGAAAGCTGGTTAATATTCTTTTCTTCTTTTCATTAGCATTTATTAAGAATTCTAAATGTAGGAAAGCATTTCATACTAATTTAATTTGTATTCCATAGGTTTTGTTATGAAAATATGCATGACACACTCCGTTAATATCTCATATATATATTTAACCTTTGTTCATTAATCTCTAAGTATTTGCTCATTGACATGACTGAAACTGACTTCTCTGTATATTTGTTGATTGATGTTCATAAATGAAACAAACTTTACTTTCTCTACAAGGAACAATAAGAATTTTTCCATTTTACCTTCAGTAAAAATCCAGATATAAAGGCAAAATCTATATTATTTGTCTTTTTTTTTCAACACTGATTGCATTTTTCAAATTGTAGTGCTGGTATACAGTGCCATGGAATGTGCTTCTTATTTCTTAATTAAAATTCATGAAGTTCAGAGTATGTCCACCAAATTTAGATATTGACATGTTTTTAATTTGTGAATTGACATTCTCAGGAGAAAGGGAGATGAAGCATTCAGTTAGATAGTGGATCAGCTTTTCATCTGTTACAAGACAGAGTAACTTTCCACCAGTTCAGATTCTCTGGAAATCTGGAACATTTATCTGAGTAGAAAACCAGGAATATTCACAATTCATATTGGAATTTGATTTGAAAGGAGTGAATGTTGAATCTCTGTATTAGTCTTATCTCACGTGGTTTGGGTAGGTACCAGAGGGCTCATGTAGGAGATGGTGATGATCTCCCCAGTGCCAGTCACAGCAAACTCCTGTTAGCTCAGCTAAGATGCTGCCCGCTAGGCACCAAATCTTCAACCATGCTGAGACATACTTGAGAGCGAGTGGTAGTTGCTTGGCACAGGAGACAAAAAAGGAAGGACAAAAGGAGACAGGGAAAGAGATAGGCAAGGATGCATGTGAGGCGACACAAAAAAGTGATGTAAATGGAGACGTGGGAATATATACAAAAAGAGATTACTTGAAGACAAAGATGAAGAGGTGCATTTGGACAAGTACTTCATCCCATGCTTTTGGGATGAAGTGCCCTGTTATGGAGGAGGACCCTTCTGAACAGGTTGTGGCTTGTGGAGGACCTATGCTGGTGCAAGGACTTCTCTGAGAGTACTGCAGCCTATGGAAGGCCCTTTGGTGGAGACTCTTTTGCCCACAACAATCTCCAGGCTGATGAGGGGATATACGGGAGATTTGGAAATTTTCTTCTCTGTGGTAAATGATTTACAAATATCATGATTTGGGAGTATTTAGAAGTTTTTTTTTTTTTTAATTGCTTTTATGAAGGAAGAGATTAAGGTGTGATATGTGATATGTTCCAGTCTTCAAAGATTACAAATAAGCAGTCTTCACTTTTGCAACATTAAGTATGTGTTTTCTTTCTTCATGGGGATAGCTGACAGCGAGTGTGTGATAAATATTACCTGTTCTGTCATAAAGTACATTCTTTGAGTGGAAAGCTCTAGTGTTGGGTAACTTTCAAATAAAAATATTTTTTGGCTGATGCATTGTTTTTTAAATATTGGTGAATTGGTTGAGACTGTTGAAAGCAATCCCTGGGAGTAGAGTTCAGGCAAAGCCTTACTTCTCGGTGTTCTGCTGAATACTGAAATTTTCATTCCTTGTTTTGAAATGCCAGCTGTTTCAGTGCTCTTCTTAAGTGTGGATTGTGCCAATAATAAAAAAGTGAGTCTTTTGGGGCTGGAAAACTTTTCTAGCCAAAATATACAACAGTATAGATGTGCTTCTCTAAAAAGAGGCAGTTGAAAATGATCTGAAGTGTTAAAGATGTGGAAGAAGTTATGGTTTTGTTTTAATAAACCACATTTTCAGTAAACAAATGTGCTTTTCTCATGCTATTAATTTTGTATTTTTTTTTTAGCTTGAGAAAGCCAAGACAAAATTACTCTCAGTGAGTAATTGTAATGATCAGATTTTTAATAACTGAATCAAGGCATAGAGTTACATTTCATATAGTCACAGCCTTTTAAAAAAGAAATAACAATAATAATAAATAAATAAAATGATTTCTTAGTGCTTCTAACTAGAAATTAAGAACTAGAAAAATGACAGCTGTGGATCAGTTGTTCTACTCTTATATTGATGCTAGGGTTAAGAATAATCTTTAGATGCTTGATTTTTGGAGGGCTACTGGAGATTTGGAATATTACAGAGATCTAATCTCAGTCTCTCAACATTCATATCCTCAAAACCAATCCTTTGAGTGATGTTTATGTTTGACTTTTCTCCTAACATCTAAGAGATGTTAGTAGCATCTCTTAAAGTTTATTGCAAACATCATGTGTAAAGAACTGATCTAAAATTAATAAATTAAACATTCGCATACTCAGAAATGTGCAGGGATATATTTAGCAGGACATAGTTGGCTGTAAGTTGTTATATGATGCAAAGATGGATATAGCATGTTTGTCATGAATGTAAGTGTATCTAGGCATTTTATGGCATAAACAAGAGAAATAACTGTCAAGAAGGAAGTACACATTTTTAATTAAAACTTCTTCTGCTTGACATTAAGTAAAGTATCACAAAATAAAGAATTGGGTAGTTTTATATATATAAAAATACATTTTATATATATATATATATATATATTTTTTTTTCCCCTCAGGAGAGAAAACTTTCTCTTAATCTATTCAGTCTATCAATAATGATTCCAATTTCCTTTTTTTTTTTTTTCATGCTCCAAGTTCTTTTTCCTTCCTGATTGGTGTTTTGTTGCTGTTTGTTTGTTTGTTTGTTTGTTTTTATTTTTAATGACATGGGACGCAGGACACTTTTAATGCTACAGAGCAAGTTTTCTGTGTTTGCTGGATAGTGAAGACGGTCAGCACTAGGTACTCTGGATATTATTCCTATCGCTGGAGAAATCACACAGGAAAATAGGAGTTTAGGTGTAAAAATTAATGGGAACAGATTGACAATAAATCTTTACTCCTGCTCACTCTGCTTATGGCCAAGTAAAATGCAAGGATGTACAAAAAAAATCTTCAGGAGGTACAAAAATCTTCAGAGGTACAAAATGTGCTCAGCTTCATTAGTCTTTTTCAGTAATGAAATATTGTGCAAAGCAAATTTTTAAATAAATAGTTTTGCTGAATAGTGAGGGTTTCTTCAAGAAAACGCTGAATAATTATGATACATACAGTTTATAAACTGGTTCTATAGAAGAATCAGATCATGGAAAATGTAATAGTGGTGCACAGCCTATGTTCTGAACATATAAAAGTTTGTCCCTCAGACAAAATTGTTCTTATTTGCTGCTGCAATTTATACATAGCATGTGCAAACAAAAGTAAGCAAACTACTATGTGATTTCAAACTATGATATTATACATAAGTAAGAGCATATATAGTCAAATGTAGTTAAGTTTTTCTGAAAATCATTATTAGAAAGATTTGATACTAAAAGGTGTCTATGGGGCTGCTTGAAGTTTATGAGGGTAACAGTAGTGATTCTGTCCAGAAACTAAAAAGGGGCTGTAGACAGCAGCCTTAAAATGATGCTTTCTTCTCTCCTAGGACCACTGTGAATATAGAATCACTGATTAATATTTGCAAAACACTTTGAGATCCTCACATAAAAAGAACATAGCAATTCAAAGCATTTATTTTTTCCGGTAGGGAATATTTGTGACTTTGGTTTCAGTGTCTACATATTTTAGGTTCCCATATGTTTCCAGAACTCAATTAGATCTTAGTAGGTATTTCCTGAGAAAATCTTTTAAATGAGTAGAAAAAAATATCATAAACTTAACTTCTTGTATATAAACCAGGCCTTTCTATCTGTGGTGATGATATGTTCTAACTGTGGTGTCAAAAGTAGCAATGGAGAAAAAAGCTGGAGTACAGATTGTCAAGTAATCTTTAGAAACCAATTAAGTAAAGTTTGTCAAATCAAAGAAACCCTAACCTACAGGGAGAGCTAATAGTTTTATTTCAAATACAAAGTTACAGCTTAGTGTAGGGCCTCTGCACCCCATCTAGTTCTTGTTGAAATAACCTACTTATGAAATGCCAGGATTGTTTTGTTTCTCTTTTTAGCTTTGTTTCACTAATATTTTATTTTAGTCAAAATTTTACTTGGCTAACATGACAATGTATGTGTGTTTAATTTCTCCAGCACTGTAGATATAAACTTTCTCCCAGCTAATATCACAAAATGTAACAAGGAGTTAAGTTGGAGTCACAAAGTCTGCAGTTCGTAACTTGACATCCTGCCTTTGCAGAGTCCACTCTGCAGCTGACACAAAGCTCTATTTAATGTGCTGCCAATCACTTCTAGTCTAGTACAGTACCGTAAATCCTTGAATACTCTTTCAAAATGGTTTTGTTTATATCTTTTTCTATTTAATCTGGTTTTCTCTCCCTGTACAGTGATGTGTAAATCCAAACAAAATTGCCAGCATTGGCTCCAAAAAAAAAAAAAAAAAAAAAAAAAAAGTTACCCTTTAAATTGCTTTCAGCATCTCTCATAGAGTTCTTCTAGGAAGAAAACGTCAGTTATAAGAGACAAGCTATGAACTCTCTATGTAAGCTTCAAATAATCAGAAATGTACTATTAAGCATATATATATATTTGGTATAGATTTTAAGGACTGAGGTTCACAAATCATTACAGAAGAGTTTAGCTATAGTAAATAGAATCACTAACTCAGTTGTATTTGATTATTCATCTGATATCTTAGCTGAACTTTTCCTTAATTGTCCCTTAATGATAGTTTAGCTTTGCCTGTACTTACATGGGTTATTCACTTGATTCAATCTTTATTAAACCCAGCTCTTCTTCTGATCCCTCCCTCATCATTTTTATTTATTATTTTTCTCAACCTATCATCTTCAACTATTCTGCGCCTTTCTCCAAGCTCTCACCTTTCTTGTCCCTGTCTTTTCTCCCTGTTTTGTTGTTGTTGTTGCTGCTTTTGCTTTGTTTTTCCCAACAATATCAGTGAGGCTTTTCTTCACTTAATGGTTTTGTTTTGTTTTCCTTCTTTCTCCAGGCCTGTCCCATCAGCAGCATTTGCATTGTCTACATCTTAGGATCCTGCTCTCAGCAAAAAATGAAGTTCTGGAATTACCACTACTAGGTGACTTTCTTCACCTTGTACTCAATGTCCTGTTCCTCAGTTTAGTATTTATCCTAGATGAACAACTTTTACTCAGTCTAACTGAACCCTACATGGACAAGTTGAACTGCCATGGCACTATTCTTCATACAATTTCATTCCTCTTGCTTCCACTTGTTTTCTTCTCACAGCACCCAGTACACAGTAAGTACAGTACTTTCTCTCTCTCTACCATTACATCCACTCTAATGGATATATTCTCCCTCTTTCTCTTCCCCAGTGACATTTTATAGTATGGTACCACACAGTGTAGTGCTGTTCAGCAAATACCCTCATCTGATTCACTAAATACCTTCTCTAATCTGCAGCATTACATATTCACAGATTTGTCATCTTATCTTGATAGAACTAGCTCATTTTCTTTGTGCAAGTAGGATATCCCTTGAATTAATCTTTATCCTGTTTTTTATGTTTCCTTTGTGGTTGGTCTCCCACACATTGACTAAATAGTGTTTATTATCTCCTAGTGATTTCTGAGGGTGCCATTGAGGCCCTTCTTCTGTTTTCTTTTTGGTGGCAGTAGTGGTAGCTGAGGCAAGGACCTGCCTCTCTTTGTGATAATATTTGTTCTTTGTGTCTTGATTTGACATCCTGTGGGTTGCATCCCAGTGAGGAAGGGAAATAGAGGGAAATAACAAACACAGGAGCTGATGTGAATGCTAACATTCCTTCTAATATTACTTTTCTCACCCGCAGACTCTAAATCAAAAAGCATCTATGCAATATGTTTTTTTTTTTTCAAGCAAACATTGTTTCCTTCTGACCAAAATTAATATTGGCCTACCTCTCTGATATCTTCTTGTCAATTACCACCTTCTAGCTCCAGGTCAACCCACCAGGGATGAAATCCTAAAATTATTGTTTCTTTCTGTGATAAACCTTAAAAATTTTTCAAAACTTTTTTTCCTCCCCTGCAGTGGAAAAGAGCTGTGCTACCCTGTGGGAGAAGTGTTCACAATCAAAACTTTTAAGAATTTAAAATAACTGTGTTAATGCTCTTTACTATGCTATTTCTCACAATCCTCTGTAAAAAAAAAATAATAAAAAAAAAAAGAAACCATCAATATCCCTACATTCTCAAAATAAAATAAAATAAAATAAAATAAAATAAAATAAAATAAAATAAAATAAAATAAAATAAAATAAAATAAAAAGTATATTTAGATTTCTCATAAAATTTTGGTTTTCTGGTTTCCTAGAATGCTGTTGGAGGACATAGTAATGCATCCATATTGTCTCCTTGCTTTCTTGTGAAATGTCAACTGTGTGTTTTTACCCATTCTCTCATATTACAGGGTGTCCATACATTTACTGGGGCATGAACTGTCTTTCTGTTTTGTGTTTGTATAATGCCTAACCATAGGTGTGGGGGCAATGAATTGCATGCAGTTATGATAATAGTGATGGAAACAGCAAAAGAAGTAACAATGTCACCTAATACCAGCTGATTTTGGAACCGTTTCTAGCTCATGCTGCTAATTATGCTTCTGACACATAAGAACTGAATAAGAGTTGCTAACCACATGTATAAACAAGCAGCACTTTTGCAGACAGAATCTGTATCTTGTGTGTTTCTTTAGCAAGTCAAAATCTGACAAAAGTATTTTCATCCATGAGGACAGAGTGGTGAGATTCCTCAGCAAGTGGTAGTATTGGTGCTGAAGTGACAGACTTCTGATTGGCAGTGAAAATGTCAACAAATTTTCCATTTCCAGGTGCTTTCATGACATACAGCTAAATGAAGCTGTATATGAAGCTATAATGATTAGACACATAACAGACATGTCATCTTGCTGGATGAAAAACAGCAAGAAGATGAACGATGCATTGAATTTGATTAGTATAAAAATTGCTTAGGGACTGCCATGCCATGCAGCAATTCTTCAGTGTTATGACTGCACCTGATTGAAATACTTTTGATTGGTTGAATGGGGGGTTGGGTTAGAAGGGGATTAATGTATTCTTCTTTGATCGGGTGAAAAGAGATCTTTGAAATTACCCAAAATTAATTGATAAAGTGATTTAAGGTATTAGTCTTAAAATACTGCCATTCACAATGAGAAATTCATCTACTTAGATAGTATACCTGCTAAAATTGTATTAGCATTTGATATGTAAATAATATACTGATAAAAATATTGAAAGGCTTTCACCAGCTATTATAAGAATAGATCTAAGTAGAAAAGTAGAGTATAAACGAAGAAATAAATGTTAAGTGCAACATTATTGTAAGTCTTTACTGCTAATTTTTTCCCTATCTCTTTGTAGACAATAGTAAGTGTTATGTGAAGTTTTTATTGTGGTTGTTGTTTTTATTTTGTTTTTAATCATAGAATCATGAAACAGCTTAGGTTTGAAGGGACCTAAAAAACCATATAGTTCCAACCTCTCTGCCATGGGCAGGGACACCTCTCACTAGACTCTGTTGCTCAAAGCCCCATACAACCTGGTCTTGAACTCCTCCAGGAATGGGGCATCCATAACCTCTCTGGGCAATCTGTTCCAGTGGCTCACCACACTCTCAAGTAAATAATATCCTCCTAACAACTAATATAAATCTCCTCTCTTTCAGTTTAAAACCATTAAAACACATTGTTCTATCATTATCTACCAAAGTAAAGAGTCCTTCTCTATCCTTTAAAGATCAGCATCTTTAAAGACCCCTTCAAATATTGAAAGGCTGCAGTGAGGTCTCCCTGTAGCCTTCTCTTTAGGCTGAATAGCCCCAGCTCTCTCAGCTGTTCAGGTACTCCTGATCAATTGCCCTCTGATCAACTTTGTGTGACTTGCTTTAACAGGTAAACATCCTTCTTGTCCTGGGGGCCAGACCTGGAGGCAGCACTCTAAATGAGGCCTCAAAAGGGCAGAGTGGAGGGGACGATCATCTCCATTGATCTGCTGGCCACCCCTCTGTTGGTGCAGTCCAGGATAAAGCTTGCTTTCTGGGCTGCATGTGCAAAAAGATGTGCAAAAGATTCAGTCAACACTGGAGAACTTCAGCTTATAGAGGGCTGTAGATGAAAAAGTAAAAATGTTTGTCATCAGCTTCTTCATGAAGGGGAGTGGAGGGGCAGGCACTGATCTCTTCTCTCTGGTGACCAGTGGAATAGTGACAAGTTTTGACAGGGGATGTTCAATTTGAATATCAGGAAGAGGTTCTTCACCAAGAGGATTGTTGTGCACTGGAACAGGATACTCAGGTATGTAGTCATGACACCAAGCCGCCAAGCCTTTCAGAGTTTAAGAAACATTTGAACTATGCTCTCAGTCATATGGTCTGAATTTTTGGGTAGACGTGTGTGGAGCCAAGAGTTGGACTCGATGACCCCTGTGGGTCCCTTCCAACTTGTGATATTCTATGATTCTATAATTCTGTGATTTGCATTGAAAGCCACAGCATAATGCCATTCTTCAGGTTACATTGACTTAAATTTTTTCCTTCTAATTTCAAAATGCTACAGGAAAAAGTTGTACATGGGATACTGAGATTTTTTGTTTCTGATACTGATTGTACCTATGTTTTCTTACTGGTAAAATAAATAAAGGGAGACGATAGTTTATCTTCACTGTTAGGCAATAGTGCCTCAATGCTACATTCCTGTTAATCTGGCTTCCAGAATAGAGAAAAAAAATAATAGAATATTTCAAAAACATTAAACTTAATAAACTGAAAACAAACAAACAAAAACTCAGGAAGGGCAGAGATCCAGTTCTCACCTTCATTATTTGTTGTTTTCAGTGGACTGGATTTCTATTCATCCATTCATTCCCATATACATCTAAGAGCTACAGAATGTTTCTGTTAGAAAACAATTTTGGTTCCAATGACAACAACTTTGGACAGCAAGAGCAATTACAGTTGCACTAAAGAGCCTTGCTTCTGACCACTTAAACTGAAATATATGATTTCAAAGTAGACTTTCCTAGCCAGATTTAGAGGTCAGCAGTCTAAAGGGTTGAGATAATTCTCTTCTAGGTGACAGAGAAATGTCAGCCAGTCACTAGTTAGATGTGGTTTCTAGTAACAGCAGTAATAATTCTCTTAGCTCTTCATCTCTTCTCTCATTTTTCTTCTCTGCAAACATAATTGCAATTGTTCAGTGACAATAATGAGCAACATTAATGGATGAGTCAATAGTAAGTTATTTTTTTTGTGTCTTACAAACTTAGTAGTTTTGAACCATTTAAAAGAGATAGAATCAGTGAGATATGAAGCAACTGCTTGTAGCACATCCCCAGATTGTAAACTTGAAATTATGATATTTTTCTACTCAGAAGGATTTACCTGACACTTCTTTGTAATGAATTGTTTGTTTTTTTTTAATCACCATACCAATCACAACACACCTTTGCATCATATAGCACACATTTAATGCATCACTTTGGAGCTTCTCGTAGACTCCATATAATTGCTTATAAAATTATTAATTTAGCAAATGTCTCTTTTGTTCTCTTCATCAGTGTTCTCCAAAATATCCCTTTCCAGTCTCATGTATTTTGGAGATATGTCTTGTTCTGGTATGTCACATTGTATTTTGATTTTAAATTTTTAATATTTTTTCATATGTATTTTTCTGTTTAAAATTATTTGTTTAGTAATATAATGTTACAATAGGATAAAAATGTAATCTATATATATATAAGCATATACTTTTCTAAATTAGATTACATTTTAAACTTCAAATACAGAGAAGCATGTTAGTGTCAAATAAGTGTTTTATAGAATTTATTTACTCTTTCATAATGTATCAACAAGCCAGTTTTATGTGCTCTAGAACCATATACTTGGAAAATGGACCTCAAAAAGAGTACATTTTTAACAATTTAAAATAAAAGACTTTGCTTGTCCAGCTCTTCATGTGAACCCAAATTAGCATTCTATGTTCAGCTTGAGCTTGGATAGATTTGAAGCCTTTCATGTCTAAAACCGCATGATCAAGGGCAAAATCTTTTGCTAGCACTGGAATCTGGAGGGGGAAACAAGACACGCACACATGGTTTTATCACTGTGTGTTTTACTGCAGAGACCAAGAAAAAAAACACTCTATATCTCTATCGTGTTTTATTTAATTAAAGCACAGTGCCCCCTTTTGAATTTATTTTTAACAGAAAAATAAATCCTTCCTCATTAAGAATGTAGAGACCTATGATATATAGTCTCTTGACACAGTGATGGTTTTAAGTATTCTTTAAACAGCTTACAAATGACAGATCCTCTGTAAAATAATTTGATAGTTCCATCATTAATTCTATTGCAGAAACCATGTCTGTCTAGGAATCATGCACGAATATCATCCATTAAGAAATATTGTCTCTTGATTTGCCTGGATTTTCACTAGCAGTCAAAGTATATAGGGCACAATTGCATCTTTTTTTTAGTTTCATCCAGTGCTTCTCATTTTTGAAATCATTCACTGAAATTTGGTAAAAAGACAAAAGAATGATCTGTTTTATTAAATACATCGACTCTCATTGATCATCTACCAAAAATTACACATGCATTTGGCCTGAGGCTAAAGAAATTTGGTTAGGAATACTTTGAAAGTTAAATTTGAATTTACAAATCATTGTGCCTGTGTTGAATTCAGGTAAAATGAGAAAAAAAAAAAAAAAAAAGTAGAAAGAAAGAAAAATTTAGTGCAGAACTGAGGAGAGAGAAACAATGTGGAGAGACCCAATATGACAGTGAAGGAAGAAAGAGTGAAAAGTCATGATTTTTATTATATACACTGTGGAAAGCAACTTCTATTGTCTGTGTGTGAGTGCTTTTGTGTACATACACATATGAAAGAAGTGAGGTACTTCTGTCTTAATATGTACCTATAAAAGATTTATCTTCATGTAAAAACAAAATTAAATAAATACAATAATAAAAAATAACCTGAGGCATCCATATGTAGAGAATAAACTTGCACAGACGTTTCAGAGTTACATTAGAAGGAAAAAGAAAAACAGCAGTAACATAATTTTAAGAATACAAAACATTTTTTTCAGATGTTTCAGGAGGTACACATTAGGTAATTCACATTTTAATACAGAGAAATGTTTTTTAGCAATTATAATAAAATTTAGCAAGTTTTTTAACAATTCCTGATTTTTCTGCTGGCATATGTCAATTATTGAAGAAAACAGATGTTAAAATTTCATATATATATTTTTGAGCAAATATTAAAAAAAATAATTTCTTACTTGAAAGAAGTCACTTGGATTTTAGCCTTTGATTTTGATCTTTTTTGAACTATTTGTAAAGTGACCATTGTTGAGTTAAGTAGTTATGTCTGCAGAAAGCTGATCGTAGCATGACTGTTTGACAGAAGAAGCAAAAAGCATTTTTTTTTGCATTCTTCAGGCAATTAAAACAGAAACTTATAACACTTTTAATCCTCCCAAGCAGAAACAGCTTAACATGTCCATCAGGACTAATTCTGAATAAGCAATATCATTCACATTTTAAGTAAGACAATTAATTTCAAAAGAATAAGAATTTTAAATAATAAATGTACATAAACTAAAATATGTATTTATAAAAATATTTCATATGAATTATTCACTAGGAATAGGCTCCACAAAGCTGGTTAGACAGTTTGCAAGTGTCTGGCTGTTTCAAGGCAAGTCTACAGACCCCAGCTAACATCCTCATAGTGTCAGCATCCACAGACATTGTGATTTTTCCTGTACTAGACCCTCCATCAATAGATGTGATTCCATAATTCAGGCTGTGAATGAGGCATAGGGGTTTTGTGCATTGTGCTTCATTAATCTGCTGTTGAACTTCACAACTGTGAACTTTGCAGAGGTCATTTTTTATAATAACTATTTGATAGTTCTGACCTGGTCTTTTCACCTTCAGACCTTCATATTTGAGAAAGAACTGTGGGTGGAGTGGGGACCTATGCTCCCGCATGGAATTGTATTGACTTTAGTGGAGCTCAACACAATCTTAGTATCACCATGGGTCTAATTGCAGGTGCACTGTAGGTAAGAGCAAATACTAGAATAGGTTGTTCTGTAGATTTATGCTTTAGAACCTGCTTATTTAAAAAGATTTGCACCCTTTCTTCCTTCCTTATGTCATAAGAGCTGTACATATGCAATCTCATATTTTGATAAGGAAAATGCTTAAAAACAAAACAAAACAAACAAACAAAAACAAACAAAAAACAACACAAAAACCACATGTCAATGAAATTGCTACATTTAGGGTCTTGGAAAGAAAACAAAGTTTAGGTAGGCAGACTGCTCTTCTGGGCAATATGCAGGTCAATTTAGTTGCACTTGTCACCTTCTCTTTCTTTCAAAATGAATACAGTTTTTTGTTGTTGTTGTTTAAGTTTTCTATTGTTCATGGCTGTTCATTTTTATTATGTTAATTATTTGTAAAAAAATATATTTATATTAGAGAAAGTGTGGTATTACATATAAAGGCTGTGATTTTTAAAGACCTTACCAATCATAAACAGCATCTGATAGAAAGTTTGATACAAAGCATCCTCTTTAGGGGATGTCTAAGTGGAGATTAATCAGAAGGAAAAGCACGGGTAAGCATTGCTCATTCTTTTGCTCTGTAAACCTTGAAATGTCTTCAGTGTTTAACTCTGTAAAGTGCTGTTTAGGAAAAGGCCATCTGGAAATGTTTTTACTTGAGAAGCTGTGAACTAAGGTGCTAACTTCATCACAAGTTTAATTAAGATCCTTCATAAATCTAATTTCCACAAATCAGAAATAAACTGCATGTGTCCAGTAATTGCAGGTGTCCAGGAGTACTCTAATGCAGGATGGGATTAATAGAATCATAGATTACTTTTGGTTCGAAAAGACCTTTAAAGATCAACTATTTCTAACCCACCTAACATTAGCAGGGATACCTTCCACTAGATCAAGTTACCCAAAACACTCTGATTCACCTCCACTCATAACTTGTTCATTAACTTGTATTTAGCTTTTAGATGTTTGTGTCTCTGTATACAGCATTGTAAAGGTGAAAGGCAGATGAGGATATGGAGTTTAGATCTGTAAATTTGTTATGCTTGTTCTTGTCAGTTTCTTGGTGGAACTGGTGGAAGGCGAGACAATAGACTACTCCATTGATTATTGACATGTTTCTACCTGGTACAGTGGGATGCATTTCTTATTACACAGTTTGAGCATCTTTTCTTTTAGTTAATTTGCCAAGATCCTAGTGATGAACTGTCTTTGAATGAAAGCTGTATCAGATGAAGAGTGACACTTGCATATTTTTGTCTTTGGAGTCTTGCCCTCATTTCTCACATTTGAAACATATACATGATTTATTTATTTATTTATTTTTGGCTGTCTGTATCCATGCCCATCTGTTGTGGTGGCATTATGCCCAGCATTCACAAGTTGGTCAGATAGTTCAGCATGACATAGATGGCAATAATTCTAGAGGAAGAGTCTCCCAAACACTGGAATTCCTTCCTCTGGATGACAAACTTATTAGCATTTCAGGGGTCATTACAATGGTTGTAGCCTTTAACTTTTGTGTGCCACAAAACTGAAAATAGGAGAAAAGGAGATATAAGCTTTCCTGCTCTCTGTAACACTGTTCCCAAAGATCCTTGGAAAAAAAAAGATGCTGTGATCATCATGAAGACTCTTATTTTCACATAACAGGAAAAGAATATTTGTAGACTTTGTTTGTGAACAACATATGTATGTTCTACAACTGTCAATTATGCCTTAGCATTATGTATCACCGCAGAGGTACAATCCAACATGAGACCCACAGCAGGGTTACAGCAGGTTACAGGTTGTGATGTTTGCAGTTGTAATTTGTCAGAGTAATACATTTTATTTAAGCAAACAATAAGTGTATCTTTGCTTATTCATAAATGGTGTGAATCCTCATCTGCAAGAAATGAACGCAATCATACAGAAACAGTATATCTGTCAGGTATTGATACTACACAAGTTTATATCCTTTTCTATATGGCTACTTAAAATGTTGGGACATTCCCGTCAGCAAAACTGAGTGTCAGCTTGAATTCTGAGGCAGTTATGGAGATATTCAAAAAGGAAGTTTTTATTTCTTTGAATGCTGAGGTGAAAAGCATGAGAAAAATAACCCTCTTATTATTAGAATCATAGAATATCCTGAGTTGGAAGGAACCTATAAGCATCATTAAGTCCTGCTCCTGGCACCACACAGGTCTACCCAAAATTTTAGACCATGTGACTAAGTGCACAGTCCAAACACTTCTTAAATTCTGACAGGCTTGGTGCAGTGACTACTTCCCTGGGGAGCCTGTTCCAGTGTGTGACCACCCTCTCGATGAAGAACCTCCTCCTGATATATTTTAATGATATATTTTAAATACATTCCTTTCCATATTTTTTTTTTTAATTTATATACTCAGATCACTGCAAATATCTGTAAATACAACATAGGACTGACTATGTAGTTTTATTGAATCATAGAGTTTAGGAAAAGAAAGATCTGTACTGATTGACCTCTTGTATAATGCAGGACTAAATGATTCCTGTTTCAAGACACCATTTGAAATTTTGCTTGAAGTACCTCCTGCCCTTTTAATATATAAAAAATGTGAAGTATTAATCACAGAATCACAGAATCACATAATTTCTAGGTTGGAAGAGATCTCAAGATCATTGAGTCCAACCTCACAGCTAACAGTCCCCACTAAACCATATCCCTAAGCTCTACATCTAAACGTCTTTTAAACACTTCCAGGGATGGTGACTCCACCACCTCCCTGGGCAGCCTGTTCCAGTGCCTAACAACCCTTTCAGTAAAGAAGTTCTTCCTAACATCCAGCCTAAAACTCCCCTGGCTCAACTTGAGCCCATTCCCCCTCGTCCTGTCACCAGGCATGTGGGAGAACAGGCCAACCCCCACCTCACTACAGCCTCCTTTAAGGTATCTGTAGAGAGCAATAAGGTCGCCCCTGAGCCTCCTCTTCTCCAGGCTGAACAAGCCCAGCTCCTTCAGCTGCTCCTCGTAGGACTTGTTCTCCAGGCCCCTCACCAGCTTCGTCACCCTTCTCTGGACCCGCTCAAGCACCTCGATGTCCTTCCTGTAGCGAGGGGCCCAAAACTGAACACAGTACTCGAGGTGCGGCCTCACCAGAGCTGAGTACAGGGGGACAATCACTTCCCTAGACCTGCTGGCCACACGGCTTCTTATACAAGCCAGGATGCCGTTGGCCTTCTTGGCCACCTGAGCACACTGCTGGCTCATATTCAGCTGACTATCAACCAATACTCCCAGGTCCTTCTCCGCCTGGCAGCTCTCCAACCATTCCTTTCCCAGCCTGTAGCGCTGCTTGGGGTTATTGCGCCCGAGGTTCAGGACTCGGCACTTGGCCTTGTTGAACTTCATGCAGTTGACCTCAGCCCATCGGTGCAGCCTATCCAGATCCTCCTGCAGAGCTTTCCTACCCTCGAGCAGATCGACACATGCGCATAGCTTGGTGTCATCTGCAAACTTACTGAGGGTGCACTCAATGCCCTTGTGCAGATCATTGATGAAGATATTAAAGAGGACCGGCCCCAGCACCGAGCCCTGGGGAATGCCACTAGTGACTGGCCTCCAACTGAACTTGACTCCATTTACCACGACTCTTTGGGCCCGGCTATCCAGCCAGTTTTTAACCCAATGAAGTGTGCGCCAATAAAAGTCAAGAGCAGCCAGTTTCTTGAGGAGAATGCTGTGGGAGATGGTGTCAAAAGCCTTGCTGAAGTCAAGGTAGACCACATCCACAGCCTTTCCCCTCATCCATCCAGCGTGTCACTTTGTCATAGAAGGAGATCAGGTTCTTGTTAATGTGTCTAGCTTTCTAAGTTGTGTAGCAGGAATATGTATTGATGTGTGAAAAGGGGGAAAATAAACTTTTTAGAGCTCCTACACAGTACGGAAAGATAGAAATCAAGCAATTTGATAAAATTACACAAATGAAAATGCTATGCAAAAACACAATACTTACATAGATTTATAGGTAGAGCAGAGTTTGTTCTTGCAGAACAAACATCAGATGTAATCTGCATGTGCAGAAGGCTCGTTGCTTTTCTATTGTTATGTTGTGTACTCTATTATGTCCAAATTGTCATCAGAAGGAGAGCAAAAGAGCAAAGATAAAAGATGCAGATGATGCACTATTTTGTTTCACAGTTACAAGTGCAGGAATGAAGACCTGGACTTTGTAATATAAAAGATGATGAGGTATCACAATCCTAATCATGGATGTAGAGATCACATGACACAAAACTCCACAAATTCTCACATGTTTTGGCTAAACAATTTTAATTCTGTTAATTTCATTTTCTGCTCATCTACAACACTGAAAAAAAATATAAAATCACTTACAAAAACTAGTTCTTCACAAAATCGCAATGACTTACTCAATGAAGGCTAATATATGTACATTTTTCAATTGAATTATTCTACAAGAAATTTGAATTGAGAAAATTCTGATTTGAGAAAAGCAAATTCTTAAGAAATACTCCCTTTTCCACTGATAATGTTATTGATCACTAATGTAGTGTTTGTGCTAGTCAGGTTCATATCAACAGATTACTGGGCTCTGGGCAAATAAGGAAATGTACCCATTCGTCTGACTGGCACTTCTAAAGGAAAACATTGTAAATCTCAACAGAAAACTTAAAGGTGAAATCATTCATTAAATCTTCACTGAAGTAATACATGGCAGTTAAAAGCCAAATTAATTCTGTAATTACACAAAACTTTCTGTAGTTGATATTTTTTGTATATTTCAAAGTGGATCCTTGTGTTTTGTTATAGCTACATATAGCTAGAGTTTTCATAGTATAGTGAGATTCCTAATTTCTTAGCATATTTATATGTCACATTAATTCACAAAATCCTGTCAACATGAGCATAGAAGTATATACTTTTTAGTAGGGGTTGCTAATTTAATTTCCATCTGATATTTCCATCTGTATCTGATACATACCTGTATGATGTTTTTAAATAATATTAACAAGAATTATTTGAAATTAAAATATTACAAGTATGGCCTGCCAAAATAATTACCATGGGAGGAGAACTTTATTAAATTAAAAAATAAAATAAAATGCTCTTGTCTAGATGGGACTACTTCATTGTAAACAATGTTTTCCATCAGAAAACAAACAGGTTTACAGGTCATGCTAAGATTCATAAAATGAATTAAAAACTGACGTGTTTAAAGTTAAGAAAGAATAAGGAAAGTCCCAGTGAATGAGAGGTGACCAGACATAGTTATTCAGTAGATTTGACTGTGAGAAGATAAAGTAGCCTCACAGACTATCACACTGAACTCTAACAGACATTTAAAGCACAATGGGGTGAAAAGGACTGCTTTCCTGTTCTAGAAACTATGTAAGGATAAAGTGTTTTCAGGTGATGATAAAGCTCTTTGAATGGGCAAGAATGTACTTTTCCTCTTTCATTCTTTGAGTGGGTTACCTTGTTTGTGGCTAATGTTCACAAGAGATGAGAACATAGTCAGATTTGTTCAATAAAAAGGAATAAATAGCATTCTGTTTTGGTGTTTCAAGTAGTTGGTGATCAATATCAGAAGACTAGGAGACTAGGATATCCAAAAAGATTTGATTGTAAAAAGAAAAGAATTTAAAAACTTAATTTTAAAATTTAAAAAAATACCTGGTCTTGATCAAACGGCATAAACAAAGTTGTTCTCACCCAGCAAGCCAGGTAACCTTTGTATCCTTTCTTTTTTTTTTTTTTTCCTTTCCATGATTCCAGTTCAGCTCCAGGCATCATTTTTACTCATATTGAAGGATTTTACGCAAAACAGTTAAAATTAGTTAAAATGTCATATTAATCAAAATTACATTCTGTTTTAATGCTTCAGCATCATCTATCATTTTAGATCTACTGCCACATCCACCATGCTTCCTGAAAACATCCCGAACTTCCTACTCCCCAACTAAAAAAAAAAAAAAAAAAAAAAAAAAAGAGTTGTGTTTCTATTTTCAAAAAACACATTTCATAAGCACTCCTACAACTACCTGTTTAACTGATTTTTAAAAACTATGGCTTATTTCCTTAATAATAGGTGAAAAGATATCAGCATGTCCTGTCATTTGACAGAGGACAACTCTGGGCAGCAAAGTTTCCTCTTCCAATTCTTATTTATTTATTTATTTAAGCTCATAAATTAATGTATTTTAAAGTTTCACAGAAAACATATTTTTGTGTGGAAGAACTAGAAATTCATAAACATTTGTCTTTTCTAATGTAATACCCTTTAACTTCAGAGAATTCAAATCCAAAGCTGTCACAGTGACTTCAAAGCTTTAGACTGAAAACTGAAAGAATAACAAGTAAGGGAGGAGAGGGAAGGGAAGAGGGTGAAATGTTTCTGTAATTAACTGCTTTTAACAAAAATTAGATTACTCTTTGAAAGTATTTTTATTGTACTTATTTAAATTACTAATGGCTCATTCAATCAAAAGTGGGATTCTGTACATTCATGCCTTCTACCTTCGCTGGTCCTACCAGTTTGTACAAGCTAGCTCTCAATCTGCCATTTATTTGTTTATTTATTGTCAGTTTTAATGACTCATCTATTCAGAATATGATCATGAAGAAAATATGCTAGATTAATGCATCACTGTTTGTGCACAGATACACAGGGTTCTCAGAATTCTCTCCCATCTGACTTCTAATGTCTACTAGTTCAGCTGGTGTAAGCCATTGTATTCATTGAATATTACTATTCTAATACTAGAAGAAGGGGGAAGACAAGCACTATTTCCTTGAAAAAATGTTTCATTCTGAATGCCAAAGTAGTGAAGGCTTCAGAAATTACATGAAGAACCCAGGGATATTGAGCACTCAGTATTGAATAAAGCTTCTGATTAAGGGAGATATTCAACTGACACAAGTTTTCAGCTTTATATATACATATAGTTCTAAAGAAGTGATTGGTTCAGCTGTGTTTTCATAAGACTGAAGAACATAGTATGGACTACGAGTCTGGTGGGAGTATGATTCCAACTCCTCAAGGAAAAAAAAAAAAAGATGTATATACGTATTCAAATATCAATCATTATGTATCAGCACTAGATTCCATCTCTTCTATTTTCTGAGGATCTGAAAAATCAAATGAGAATATTTCAAGGTCTTTCTGCACCATCCTAACAAGTGATATTGAGATTCTATTTTATTTTTTAATTTAACCCTGAAACAATTTTCTTTCCATTTGATTTCACTCCAGAATATTGTTACTACAGTCAGAATTTTAAGCACAGGGAGATAAATTAGAGTGGTGTGTGTGTGTTTTTTTATGTTGCTGCACTGAAGATGGTGTGTCTCAGATCAGCTATACTAAGCCTTAGAAAGATCTTGGTTTATGAGACGATTAAAAGATTTGCCTCCTTTTGATTTTTAATCTTGAGAAAACAAAACCAATCCCTAATGAAAATTGTCACCTTCCTACTTCCAGAATACATTAAGTTTCTATAACACCTTAGAATGTAAAGGCTTCTCATTTTGCCTCACTGCTCTTAAAAAGTCCATTCATGTGGGCTAGCATAAGCCTTTATTATATTTCTCCCCTCTTCTATTCTTCAGTTAATAAAACCATAGGTGGTAATCCACAGTGTTTGTGTCCCATTTCTGTGTACAATATGTGTGTAACTGTAGTGGTGCAGGGAACAGTCAATGGACATTAAGTATGTTAAACAAGAAGCATTGTACCCTCAAGCATGAACCACAGATTCCCACAGAAATTCTCTAAATCAAGCGTTGAGTAGATTTTTGTCTTCCTGGCTATTTTGTTATCTCTGTTGTAAGACTCTTGTTTTTTTGGCGGTTCTGAACAGATATTGTGATAGACACCATGGTAAACAGCTCTCTTATTGTATTTTGTACTAGGATATTGAACATTTTCCTGAGCAAAGTGCAATGTGATGCCAAGTATTTCCATCCCCTGCAGCTTCTTACAAAGGGAACCAGTCCACAGCTTGCTAATAGAGATGGAGGAGCTCTTCCTTGTAAGCTTTCAAAATAATCCATTTTAAAGGACCGTTTCAGCATAATAAATGCTTGGTGACTTGAAATCTCAGTGGGTTTTGAAGAAACAAATACTGTACTGTATATGTGGAATCTGTACAATTTCAGCCTTGTGCTTGAAGTACAGTAGACGTGTCCTTGCACTGACATTAACAGCCTTTTCTGGTATAAAAGAAGTAATTTCTAGCTAGAAATAGGAAGCAGAATTAGCTGTGATATAATATTTCTCTATACACAGCATGTTTTATACAGTTGCAACAACTTGATCTATCAAACATATCTATTCCATAGATACAGTTGTATGATATACATAGTAAAAAAAAAAAAAAAGCAAAACAAATGGCCATGAATTAAAGAAACATTATGATTCTTTATGTTTATGCCATTTAAATATTGAAACTGTGGTTGAAGTTTAATGGCTCCGTGTGGGGCTCTGATTGTTTTTCTCCCTCTCTCTTTGTTAGGTTAATTCAGCTTCAATAACAAGCCTTTTCTGTCCTGCTACCAAATACCTCCAAATGTACAGCAAGGGAAACTGGCATTTCAAATTAAGGGGAACAGTGAACCAAAACAAGAACACAATAAAAGAAAGAGCAGGGTGATACATGTAAATGATGTACTCACTGGGAACTAACAGTGGTAGCTTGCAGTGAAGGGATTTAGCTCTGTTAATTCAACTGATAGGAAGACAAGCATATTTGGGAAGAGGTTTGGCCAGGTTCCTTTACTTCAGAAAAGCTTTAGTGGTTACATCATCAGGGGGCTTTGGAATTAAAAAACAAAACAACAACAACAACAAAAAAAAAAAAAAAAAAAAAAAAAAACAACTTGTAGCCTGGTAAAAATAAATAAATAAATAAATAAATAATTTGCATTTATATGATAGAGAGTCTATATCCATTGAAATTCACATTTTAATAACAAACATCTATTTGTTGAAGTCACTTGAGTAATTTAATTTTAGTAAAGAGTAAAGCTTTCTTTGTAGTTCTGCTACAAGAGGACTTGGACTGTTCAGCAGCACAGATTTAGGGTAAAAAAGTACGACCAACAGGGATGTATTTGTTGGCTTGTTTACTGTATGCGAGTTTCTTTTGCATAGTAACTGCTTAGGGTACCCTACTGGAGAGGATTAAGATGTTTTATATTCCATATATGCATTGGAGAGGATGTGTTTTACCTAATCTTGTTTAGCCACCATGCAGACAGCTTTGAGGATTTTTTTTTTTTTTTTTTTAATCCCAGTATCCTTTAAAACCTGCAGATCTTTGGAAAGGGAAGGTATTTCCATTTCTTTCGTTTGTTTTTCAAAAGTGCAGAGCTTGGCCTTTATCTTGAGGGCCAAAGAAGAAAATACTAAGCAAGGCACTCCTGTTTACAGGCTTGGTACTTGTTAAATGTTTTAGGCAATTAAAAATAGGTGGGAAAGATTGAACCACTCTCAGAAATTTGTCTTCACAAATTGTGTATGACAGAATAATAATATGTTCTCAGGTTCTTTGATGCTACTTGGATAAAGTATAGGTCTACAGATCCAGTGTTCTTCCTCCAAAGTATAGTAGATGCTCATTGCTTTGTCTTTAGATAGTCACACCTGGCTTCTTTTTCAAAGCAATGCCTTAATGTTGAAGGACTGTCTGCTTCATTTATTTATTTATTTATTTTCCCTAGGTACTGTATACATGCACAGGTAGAAAGGAAGAAAGCTTGAGATTTCTTTTGGAAGTGGAAGTCTGTTGTCAAAGTCTAAGATCTTTTAAAAATCTTCAAATGCACCACAACCATTTGAGAAAGGGAAGAAATGCAGGAATGCACAAAGGGTTAGAGAGATATCAGAGTAACAAAACTGAAAGTTTGGAGGAATGCTAGAAGACTACAGATGCACTAAGAAAGACAATGTGATTATTCAACAGCAAAAAGTTAACTAGTTTGTTTCACATTTCTTCAATGTAGCTACAACCAAAGTAGCATTTTTATTATTCTCATCCAAGGTTCTCACATTTGTACTCCTTCCTTGTAACGTGCTTCCACACTTTTATGATTCTTATATTCCTCACTAAAGATACTGCCAAACTTTGGGAGATGTGAATATGCCTTCATATATTCATAATAAAACTAATACAGTTTTAATTACAATATAGTGAGGCTGCAGGAAAATGTCCAGGGTTCTAGGCAAATGACTAGGTCACTGACTTTTCCCAGATCTGAGGTTAGGCTACATGGACAGGATAGTAGAAATTGCTGGACATGAGAACTTACTGGACATTACATTCTTGTTTAAGGTGGCTTATCAGCAAGTGGTACACCCTCTGGGGAATGTTTATATACTGGCAATATTGAAACAGAAGAAATCCACAGCTTGTTATGAAAGGATAGCTTGTCTTTTAGCAGAATGCTAAACTAAAGCTGCTGAAGTGGGTTAAAGAGAAAGGCCTTACCCTATGTGCATTGTCCTGAAGTCTGTAATTTCTCAGGGGACTTTTTTTAGCCTTATCAGATATGCAATAGAATCCCAGATGCTATTCTAGTTTAAGTAAGGTTTATTTCATCTGAGAAAGTACAAACGAGACTGTTTATTTAACTGCTAGCTAATTTCATTAAAATTCTCTTACTACAAAGTCTTTCACCTCTACTTTTTATCTAAACACTGAAAAACACAAACTTTAGGAAAAGATTAATTCAAGAGCCAAAAATTTACTTAACAGGAAATCACTGAAATCCCACATAGATTAAGACTGAGACTGTGCCATGCAGTCACAGTAGGAAAGTTGCAATAGGAGTCACTGCATATTAGCATATCACTGAAAAACTTTCACAGGATTTCATTCATTCACAAAATGAGTGAATGAAGAAGGGAAGTTCCAAGTATCAAAAACAGATTAACGAAGTAATGGAAGGAAAACAATCAACAAGTCCTTTGGCTTCAGAAATGAGGATATAGACAGAAAGAAAGAGGAAGTTAGGGATGGAAATGACTGTTTAGATCAGCAAATCCAGTTCTATGACATCACAATCATGTCCTAAATTCTCCCTCATAATGGGTTTAACTCAATACTTTTTGGTTGAATTCCTAGAAACTTTTCACTGCCATGCTAATTGAGTTGGTCATATACTGAAGATTGTCCAGAGAGCCTGTCGTGTATCCATCCTTTGAGCCATTCAGAACCCAACTAGACATGGCCTTGGGCAAAGTGCTTAAACTGACTCTGTTTGAGTAGTTGGGTTGGACTATATGATCTCAGAAGGCATCTTGCAACCTCAGTAGTTCTTTGATTCTTTGATTATAAGTTTTTATGCTTTTTATTCCTCATTACTCCAACCATTCCAAAATATTTCCAACTCAGATAAGTTGTTGTTTTGTGGTTCCTTTGCTCAAATTATTCTGAAGTCTAACAACTGTAGTGTCAGGAGCAACACAACAATTATTTCTTCCATTCTACACTGGGGAGGTCAAAGTCTTCCAAAATCTTTCAAGTCTTCCAGGGATGATGCAGATTGAAATTGATGAAATTGTGAAATTCATGACCCCATTGTTCTTATGTTTCCTTAAGGAATTACCACAGGAAGGCATACGTATGTTTTTAATGACTTATTATTAGGACACAAATTCCTCCAATATTACCATGATCTTCTAAGTTACAAGAAGGTATCAGCTGGTATTATGTGGAAGCTGTTATAGATTGTAAAGATTGTATACCAATGATACTTTGGGGAATTTGATTGAATTAGCTAGAGAGTAATAAATGTCTTCAATAACTCAGTGTAAAGATATAGCTCATGTTGGTATGAGCATAAAAAACAGGCTTGATGACTTGGATAGTATGCACATCATTCTTAGGTACTAACAGGGAAAAAAAAAACAACAACAACAACAACAAAAAAAAACACTAACAATGACACAGTTCACACGAACTCAAGATAGAAGAAGTCCTGAAATTATTTGGAGTAGAACTATTATAATATACCCAGTATTATTAACCCAGGGGTGCAGTCAATCTGCAAATTGTGTACCGGTTAGCTGCTGGTGATGGCAAAACTAAGATTTCTCTGCATTAATAAGAACACAAGTGTGTTGAGAAGTAATAATAGAGGTATGATATTTCCCAGCTTTTAAGAAATGAAACTCTTTAAACACCCACTTTCCTGATAAGAAAAACAATAAGGTTCTTTTCCTAGGAGACCACATCAGACTGAGAAGTACGTCATGATAATTACAACAAAGGGTGATGGACAAAACTGTGCAGAAATTCAAATCATATGAAGCAGCCTAAGTATGAAAAAAGATCTAAAAGATTGCTACTGTGTGATATTGCAAATGTACTCAAAAGAGAGAATATTACTGAAAGAAAGTAAAAGCAGGGGAATTTTAACCCAATATGTATGAAGAAAAAAGGTGGCACAAAGAAAGCTTTTGCAAACTAGTATTTTATGTGGTTGCTCAGCACTATTTTCTGCTTAATATTCAGAAATGGGATGTATACAATTCCTTTGTTATCCAAACAAGGCAAGCTAGGTAGAACCTAAAAACTGTAACGTGAATTAACATAAAAAAGTCATTGATTTGTCCTTTATTGCATGTAAATTTCCATATGCATTTAAATAGTTTTTTTTTTTAATTTATTTTTTTTTTCAATTTGAAATATTTAACCTGATAGAAAAGCAGTGAACTGAAATTTCCAGGAGTGACAAATATAGTGTTGAAGACAAGGAAAAACACTAACTGAAAAACACTGGATTACATTCAGTGTGCTGAGAAACCTTCTTTTAACATCTATATCTTAAATATGGAGCAGTCTTTAGGGACATCTACACAAAGGTGAGGAAATCGTTGCTAAGCTTGTCTTGTGCAGGAATCAGCTTTTCTTCTTTTATATTGTCATAAGCTGTTGATACCAAAGGGCCAAACTATTAAGGAAAAAGAAATGTAGACAGGATGTTGCCCTGCAGAGAGAAAGCAAATGTATAGTGTAGGTTCTGCCTGACACATACATAATATTGGGGTCCTGGTAAGAAAGTATACAAACCAGAATATGCCTTTTTAATTGTATCTTTTTGAAAATTAATTGCTCAGGAACAGTATAATCTCAGCATGTGGTATTCCAATGGAGGAAGCAAGGAAGTGTAAGCACAATACCTCTCTTTCTTACCAAATTACAGAAAGGATGGGTGCAGATAAAGAAATTTATTGCATCTTCATAAAGATACACCAAGATAAAATGCTTTTCAGTATGTCAAGACACAACACACAGATCAGCTCAGGACAACCAAAACTGCCTTGTTAGAAGGAGCAATATTTTTATGTGTACATGTATATTTTGAAATGGAAATCACCATTCTTCTTACTATAAGAACAGTCCTTCTCAGATTGATACCATTTTTTTCTCTAGTAGGACAACAGAGATATATTTAAGATAATTATAATTAAAAAAAAAAAAAAAAGTGCCCAAGGAGTATGAGATTTAGAGAATACTTAGAAGAGAATTAAGATACATATAGATATATCCAGGGCTAATAACTTTGAGGAGAAAGAAATGAATCTATTTGAAGAATGGTGAAGAGACCAGGGAAATAACATCACTTCTTTAGTTCAAAAACAATGGAGGACATACTGGCTACTCAAGAATAAGTCAGTTGTATGATATATTCTGACAGTGATGAAAACAGAGATTTAGCTAGTATAAATTATCCTTGATTCCTCTGAAGTAAGTGGAGATAACAGCACATTTAAATCAACTCATGTTCTTTCCCCTCAGTCTGCTGTATGTAAGAAACTAAGATGTAGATTTGTCTATCTGACATCCTTCAATCATGCATGCATGTTCACATTTATCAGAGAAAAATTAATTATATAATTATGGTGATGAAATTATTTTCATTATCAGTTGTACCAAGCAGGATAAAAGTCTGAAGGTTTTTCATGGACCTCTGTAGTGTCCCTGAATGGATTTCAGTCAAAAAGAAAAAAACTAGAATGTGCTTTAGGAACTCGAGTGAAAAAAACATTGACTTCATTCTCTGTTTCTTTCATTTAGCCTGGAGAAGAGATGCCTAAGAGGGGATCTTATCTCATAATGATATATCTTAAGGGAGTGTGTCAATACACTGGGGCCAGACTCTTTTTGGTGGTGCCCAGTGATAGGACAAAAAGCAATGGGCACAAACAGAAGCACAGGAAATTCCATCTGTATATGAGGAAAAACTTATTTACTGTGAGGGTGACAGAGCATTGGAACAGATTGCTCAGAGAGGTTGTGGAGTCTCCTTCTCTGGAGATATTCAAAACCTACCTGGGCATGATCCTGGTTAAGCAGGATGGTTGGACTACATGATCTGCAGAGGTCCCTTTCAACCTCAACCATTCTGTGATTAATGAGGCTTTTAACATATTTAATGATATTAACAAGGATTTTCACAGATTTTATTATCCTTCCTGGAACTTGGTTAAGCTTTTTATGTGCTTTACCACGTCTCGAGGCTTTATGTGATACAAACTGAAATTATTACAAAGAATATTCAAATCTTCACATAGTTACACAATATTTTATTTTATTTTGTTTTATTAGGCAAAACTCACTAGCCTGTACAGTGGAATCAATGGGAAAACTGTAGCTGAGTTTTGCAACACTTAGAACCAAACACCCTTCAAAGGACAAATCTGTGACACTGTTGTGTTTTGCCATCTGAAACACTGTATCATTGCAACCCACTATTAAAAAACTATAATTACATGTCTTTGTGTTATGCTGCAGGGTGAGATATAATTATGCTGAGCCATCCCCAGCTAAGATTAGAGGCTTCCCTATTGTCTGCAGCACCTGCTTTCAGACCACAAGGCCAGTCCAGTGATATTGGATCACTTGAAACAGGTATCAGCAGTCTTGAATTTCTAAGAGTTGAACAAATTTGTCACCAGTGCACTACTGGATACATCAATCTTGGTTCTCTTTTTGGAAATATGTTGCTTAGCCAAGGCCACATTTGGGGGACTAGATAAGGAAAGTCTCTATGCTTGGGAAAGTATGTTTTGAGGCAAAGCTTTCTTGGTCATAGAGTCCTAGTGGGAGAACTCTGCTTAGATTTATTGTAAACTACAGAAGCAGAGCATAAAGTCTCTTTCAGGGAACCTGCTTTGGCAGGGGGGTTGTACCCAATGATCTCCGGAGGTTCCTTCCTGTGGTGGTTTTACCGTACTGGGCAACTAAACCCCACAACCGCTCTCTCACTCCCCCTCCTTTAGATGAGGAGGGGGAGAAGTAAAGCAAAGAACAACTCACGGGTTGAGATAAGGATAGTTTAATTAAAGGGAAATAATTATAATAATTAAATAAAGACTACCATGAACTAACAATTTAACTAAGGGGAAATAAAAAGGGAAAGGGGAAAGGGAGGGGAAAAAAGGAAAATAAAAAGAAGGGAGGAAAACAAACAAAATAAATGAAGGCTATATGGAAGTGCAGAGGAAAGAAATCACTCTCTACTTCCCACAAATGAGCGATGATTGACCACGTCCTTGAAGCAAGGCCTCAACGCACGCAGCCGGTGTTCGAGAGGAGGACCGACGTCTTCCAAACGAGAGCCCACCCCTCCCCTCTTCTTCCTGTTTCCACCTTTTATTGCTGAGTGTGACATCACATGGTATGGAATATCCCTTTGATTGGTTTAGGCCAGCTGCCCTAGTGATGTTTCTCTCCTCACCTTTTGCCCACCCCCTAAGAGGGTTAGAGAAAGGCCTAATACTGTGCCACTGCTGCTCAGCAGCAGACACAACACTGGTGTGATAACACTGCTGTTCCAGCTACAACTGCAGAGTACGGCACTGTATGGGCTGCTGCTGGGAAAGTTAACATTCCAGCCAGACCCAATACACTTCCAACCTCTACAATTCTGTGATTCTGTGATTCTCCTGCTTGTCAAATTGTTTCTAACTGTCTATGGCAGTAATATCCCAGCTCATACATACAAAACTATACAACTAATGGCCTGCAACTCTGTTCTCTGAATATGTTTTTGATAGTTACAGAAAACTGAAGAACTCACCATGATGATTTCAGACATTTAATTGTTAGGTATATCAGACATCCCACACAATTTTATACAGGATACCAAGCTTTCAGGTAAATGGAAACCAGAGACCAAGTCTGGACCATTCATTCATTCAGAGAGCTTTTATGCTGTATTCCTCCCTTTCCCACCGTGTGCCTCCCCTCTCCACCCATCCCCTTTCCCTCACCCTTTCCTTTTCCCTCCCTATTCCTCCTTCTTTCCTTCCTCCTTCTCCTTTTATTTCTCCTTCTTCAAGAGCAATGTTGTTAGGAGAGCCATAAGTCCTCCTTAAAAGAAACAAGAAAAGAGTTCTTGAGGCAGTGTGTTCTGATGTTTCTTAGCCTTAAAAAAAAACAACAACAAATAAACCTATAGGCAGTTTGAATTTGAATTTTTTTATAATAATGATTTATAAATTTTATAATAATGACAATTTATCAGTTAATGTCATTATACAGATTTAAATAAGCTAAGATAGCATACAGCTCTTGTTCTGATATATACAGCTAAAATAATAAACCAAATACAGATATTTTAAATGTTTTTAGATGAATTCATCTAAATAGAACTACTATCTTGAGTTTTCTGATATAAATCTGGAGCAATTCCTTTGGCTACTGTATTGTATAGGGAATAAATTTGCAGAGCCCACACTTCTGTGTATGACTCAGGTACATAGCTGATTCATCTGTAAGACTGGATTCAGAGCTTAAAACACCGTACTTTGCTTACAGCCTTAGTCATGCACATGGACAAAGAAGGATGATCAGATTGTGTGTTTTGTCAGAAGCCACCTCTATCTTTTGCTTCACTCACACTCTGAAAGGTACGCAAGCCCTTAAATTCCTTGTTTAACTGAGGGCTCTGCACCATATGCTCATGAGTTGTTCATTTCACTCAAAAAAAGTGACCAATATAATCTGAATGATAAATTGCTAGAAAGCTCTCAAGTAAGATCATTTATCTTTTCAGTTGCTAAGAAAAGCTTTTTCAGATAACTGCATTTCCAAGATAAACATCTGCACTTTAAAACTTGTTATGCCCATTTCTGTTAAGAGTCTTTTTTTTGCTATTGTTTACTCCATTGTTTTTACACATTTTACATAACTAAGCCAGGGATGAGGGTGCCAACAGGCAATGACAGGATAAAAGACATGTTTTGTTCCATATGCAATACAAATACTTTAAAATATTGTGCTTCATGTTTTCAGTAAAAAGATGACATATATGCTTCATAGGGCTCACAAATGAAGATTCTGAGCAACCTGGACTTGAAAGCAGGTCATAAATCTTGCAGTATGAAGTATACAAGCATAATTTCCAAAACTTTCTTCTTGAGTTTAGGCATATAATAACAGGTCATTTCTGTGCATATGCTCACAGTACCAAACATAACATTTTATTTTTTATCTCTTCAGACATTGTTTCACTCTAGCTAAATAACTCTAGTTGTGTTTAATAACATTTTCTTGTAAAAGAACATGTTCATGAAATATAATACAGTCACATATATATTTTAACATTTCTGAGGTTTAGAATAAATTTCTTCTATTGTGATCAACTTTACTGGACATTGTATAGTCACCATAATATACCAAAGGCATGCAAACCTTCTGCTCCAGAGATACATATCAGTAGAGAAAAAAAAATCAAAGCAGCATGGATTTTGACACAGTTCAGGATTAACTTAAAAAAAAAAAAAAAAAAAAAAAAAATGTACAAATGTACAAAAATGTACAAAATGTACAAATAAATATGAAACTCTTTTTCTCTTCCTTTTCATATTAGCCATTAGTCAAACCATACTTCATAATATTCATAATAAAGATTACTTTTATGTATATGCTATACATATTCCTGTGCTCACCATAACCATTTGAGAAGAAAGAGTGTGCTATGGTTTTCTTTACATGGAAGGGAGGAAGGGAGGAAGGGAGGAAGGGAGGAAGGGAGGAAGGGAGGAAGGGAGGAAGGGAGGAAAGAAGGAAGGAAGGAAGGAAGGAAGGAAGGAAGGAAGGAAGGAAGGAAGGAAGGAAGGAAGGAAGGAAGGAAGGAAGGAAGGAAGGAAGGAAGGAAGGAAGGAAGGAAGGAAGGAAATCTCTAAATCATTAGAAAGATAGAAAAAAAAAAGAAATATCATGTACATCTGCTTTGATGATTGTCATGTAAGATATTGTAGAGAAGAAACTCTTAACCTTTATAAACTAAGGTGCTTGAAAAAAAATATATATATATATATTCACTAAAGTATTTGGATAAAATACCACATAGACAAAAACTGTCTGTAAATTAGGTAAAAATAAAGGGAATTTTCTTTTTCCATATTGCTTTTGCTGAAAATCATCTGGAAATTGAAGAATCCTTTTCTGTTAAGAACTGTGATTTGCAACTGAAATTTATGAAGGAAATGGTGCTAGAAAAATGTTTCTGATAACTGAAACTTTGGTTTTCTGTTAGATACTGCTAGTTGAATATGGTAAGTGTATTTGTTTCAGCAGTCCTGTGGTTCATCAGTTTTAACAAGATATAGTAGTTCCATTTCTGTAATGTCATTGGCCTTAAGTTTATTTGCTAAAAGGCAGAAAAGCTTCCTTGTTCTCTCTCCATGTGTTCCTGCCCAATGTGCCAAACTTCCAAGACAAAACAATTTTACATGATAGTTGTACTGTTGTTGACCTGTCCTTCCCTGTCCAGATGAGCACTGCAGGAATGAATCCTTGCCTTTGTATGCTTTGTTTTCCAAGAAGCCAGCATTCTTCTGAGTCACTACCTTCATATATCTCTTTATCTTCATATGTCAATCTGTATGTAGCTTCCCCAATACCACTGTAGGTCTGATGCCAATATAGTTATTTCTAGTTCTTCCATAAGGGCTTTGTTGCTTGGGAAAATTAGTGCAGAACACATCAGGTTGTGAAAGCACAATCCATGAAATGCATGCTATAATGTCTCAGAGTGGACTTCATACAATTATAATACTTGATTTGGAAATGCTCATAAGTTTATGCACTGTAAGTTGACACCCTTCTTGATTACAAATTGGCTGATTCCTTAAAAAACAACAACAACAACAAAAAACACTAGAGATGGTTCAGTCTGAGCAGCTAAGCAAAAGATTGACCTTGATGCACCTGCATCTATATCACCCACAGCAGAGCACCAGTCAAGCATTTTGGGCACACCGACTAGATAGTTCTCAAACAAAAAACTCAGGTCCCTCTACAGTTACTACCTCAATTCCCTCAGGACCTAAGCCATCACCTTCATATCCAGGTTGTACATAGCATGATTTGAAATACTGAAGGGAAGGCTGTGTCCCATGTTTGAATTAAGCAAATAAGATAATGATGCACACTCGTGGTACATAGACTGATACCTACCAGCAGAAATCCACAGTAACACACCTGATGAGAGACAAACTCAGGTGGTAGTTGCTGTGAAGGAACATAGAGTGTTGCAGTCATGAAGACTGTTACTAAATTTTCTGGCCAAAATACTTTGTTGCATGGAAATCTATGAATCTGTTACCAGGAACCAGCTCATAATATTGAAAGACTAATACAGATTTTTGTTATCTTTTTAATCATGATTAGCTTCATTGATCTGCTCAGATCATGCAGAAGCCAAGTACTGATATCATTACTGCCTGGTGACAACTTGTCAGAGTATCACTTGTTAGTTCTTCAGTCATCATTTTTGCCATGTATTTCCATATTTGCTATGTATCAGCATTGTTTTTTACAGGATTTTACCTCAAAATACATATCCATAGTGTCTCTAGAAATCTTCCACTGATACTAGTGATGAAACCACTGAGTGATCAGCTGGATCAGATCTTAAGTAAAGAATAGCAGTTTTGTTGTTGCTTGTAGACTATTGGAAAGAAAAGATAGATTACATTTTTGAAACAGACAAAGTTAGATAAGTGGTTGCTGACATGTCAGAATCGTAAAAACATAGTCATAGCAAAATAGGTGTGATTTATAAAGTGTTTCACAGTGCCAGGTCACTCAGGCTTGACCTGATTTATGCTTTTCTTTCAAACCTCCTCATTCATTTTGAGCTTTAGTATGCTCATTGGAATTACTTAAACTAATCTTCTTGATTGCTGCAGTAACAGCTCTTGGCTTGATTTCTGCTTAGTTTCAGAGTTTGTATTCAACAGGCTCTCTTGTTGCCCTAGCAGTATGACTCACACATAGAACAAGGCAAATGCCACAGTGCTGCCAGTCACAAGAAACTGATAGAAATGGAAGTGAAGTATTTGGTGGTTTCTTTTTCTGACCACAGGGTGTTGATGGAAAGAAACAAGGCAGGACAATCATGCTGCTTTCACATTTTGCTTAAGTGCCAGGAGGCGGTTCTTTCAAAGTCACCACAATTGTTCCTGTTTAACATGGAAGCCTTAAGCCAGACATAATTAGACTTTTTCTTGACAAATCATTTGTGCAAAGTCTTGACAGGCTGAAAACTGAAACGGTTGTGCTGCATTCTTTAGGGTCTGAAACAGACAGGATTACAAAAAAAAAAATGAAAGCAGGTACTGTGAAAGCTATAACTTCCAGAAATATGTCTAGCATGAGTACAAAGTCTATGTCATGTTTGATCAAAACAATTAGACAGAATATTGTCTTATGCTTTGCTGGTGTTATACTACAGTATATTAGTAATATATAAGGGCTGTATATCACTAGATAAATTCTGTGCCAAGTGAGAAGCAAGAAAACACACCAAAAATACAGCATGCACACATTTGAGCAGAGTGCAGAGTGAAGTCAAAGTGTGTTAGATTTTCAGCTCAGACTAGAAGCTTCATTTCAATAAGATGAGGTATTGCACTGGAAAAAATGAGAATTTGTTTTCAAAGTTTGCATTTCATAATTACTGCTTGGAACTTCTTCATACCTGACCTGTTTTCAACTTTCATTTGTAAGATATAGCAAGACCAGTGCTGTTTTTGCAGTTGATATAAGGCAGCACACTATCCCAGTTTTATTTCCCATAAATTGCTAATTCCTGTAGATACATATGAAACTATATTTGCTAAATCACATTAATTCTTGATTAAACTTTTTTTTCTTTCTACACTAACAAAGAGAAAAACACATAAAATCATAATCATATAATGTTGCTACACCACTAGAAATAATGATTTGCTGCATCTAATATATCTAAGTTCTTCTTAAAAAGGCTAGTATCTTCAATAGCAAGACTTGCTCAGCATAACCATGGTGAAATAATGCAGATGTAAAAGGTTTGAAATAATCATATTCATTCTTTCATGTTTTAATGGCTACATAATATATATTTATATATGTATAAACTTTCTGGTTCTCAATGTTGGTCTGCAAATACCAAGTGAGAGATTTTCATTAAAATGTATAATTGTAGCTAAGATTTAACAGCAAATTTATTGTTATAATGAAGGATTTATAAAGAATCCTACAGAAGCTCATCCAGTACTTTATAATGCAAATAATTTAACCAGTGCTTTCCATAAGTGCCCGGTGATATAGTACTACTGATTATTCCATGTAGCCATTTTCATGTTACTTCACAAAATACAGCAATTTGTGATGAATTTATTTGTTAAGTTAGTTCTAAAGCATCTTTAGATGCTTTTCCACTTGCATTTTCAAAGGCATTAACAAGAAATCTGTATCACATCAATACTGGAAAAATGCATTTGATAGACATAAGTGATCTTTCATCTTCTCTGTGGATGAGCAAAATTCTCTTGGAGGCTGTCAGGTTCTGCACAGTCAAACAATGAAGGAGATGAACAACTCCTCTTGCAATAAAATAAATTATCAGCAGCAGCTTTCAAGTTGGGCTCAGACTTTACAATTGCACCATGATGTGGTTCTTGTTGTACCTTAAAATGTGTGTGCATGTGCAAAACAATGCTGACACGGGAAAGCAGGATGCACATCTGTTCAAGCTGAAGTCATCTACATCATATACATTATACGTGCATTCAAAAGGTCTTAAAAGAACGACTCTTGTAGAAGTAAAACCATATGTGGAGATTCATAGCTCCTACAGTTTTCCATGTTTCACCAAGTATATTGTGAGAGGGAGCATCTCTTTTTATGGATTTCTTTAACATACTGTATTAGTAATCATTTTAAAATTACCACAGGGATTTATATCATTTCTTGCCCAATATTGAAAAGGGACTACTAATGTCTCTATATCTCAGTTCATCATCCTGTTGTCATATCCTCTATCAGTTCATTAAGTGGTTGAGGAATTGTATGGAGCTATGACTGTATACATTTCATCTCACAGGACTCTGGCTTGCTTTTATAAATCTGCACTTCTTAAATATAAACTGATCTAATTCTCAGAACACCATAGTTAGTAATAAAAAAGTAGTTAGTCACACAAGTAAAATTATTTCTGCTATATTTGTTTGTTCTTCCTGCAGCTTCTCAAGGGCCAAATTCTTGTTTGTTATGAGTGCAAGAGATTTACTGTTTCATCTAATATGCATAGTTTCTCATGAATTTTACCATTGGTAGCTGGAAATGCATTCTTTTACTTGTGTTTTTAGTGTAATCTAAATTTGTTTTAGGAACCAAGATAATTTTGCTAAATATTTTAGGCTCAGAACATATCTTTAAATACTCCTAGTAGCTCATTTAAGAGTGTTTTTGTGTGTGATAGAGAATGGTTTAATAAGATGCAGCACAGGGTTGTAACCAGTGAATCATTTGTGATAATATGTAATTTATTAAAGATTTACTTGGAAACTGTATGTTAACGAGTGTTAGAACAATCTCTGCTTTATTATTTTAAGCATAGGTTTTCCCTGTGATTGCATGTAGTAATTTTTCAAGCTTATTTTTCAGGTTCTTATTCTTGCATAACAAATCCCTCCTGTATTTTGACTCTGAACACCTTCTTCTGTTATCTGTGTTACATTTATGAAGTGCATTCACAGAGTTTCAGTTCCTATTCCTTTATCTAATGTTTGGTAGTATTGTTGTTTTTAAACATATTGAATTATGGAAGAAATGAAAGAAAGGGTTCCTATAGGCAGCTCAGCCATGTGTGTCCACGTGAAAGTTGCCAGCACACTGCCTGAGGGAAAGCAACCTTTCTGCCTTGAGATACCAAGACACGCTGTCATCATTTTCTAGGAGAAAATGTGTTTCTGTTTTAAGTGTGAGAATGGAAAGAATAAGAAAAATAATAATAATACCAAGACCTGAGAATAACATAGGTGCATGTTTATATGCTAAGCCCCTCGGAAGTCATTAGATCTCTATCTTTTGAGCCTGTGACAAATACTCCAGTTTTAAAATAACTGGAATATTTTTGTGTGTAATGATTGACACTGTGCTTCAGAGTGCCTGGCCATGTTTGTGGGAGAGGTAAAGGTTGTGGGAATGTTCATTGAAATTAAAGATAAGAGTAAAATCAGAGTATCATTGGCTAGGGTTGCAATTCATAGTCAAATAGTGTCTACATGTGAAGAATCAGTCACTATGATACCTCCTTTCTGAAAGGCATTGAGCAAATAGGATAAATAGAATGAATTCTGCACTGAGATATAGATATCCTTCTGGAAGCTGGTAATAGTTATGATTTTCTTACTAGTGTAGCTAAAAACAGATAGACTGTATCTAATATAAAAATAAATTGGAAAGCTGTTTTAGGCTTGATTAATATTATTTTTAATCGTCCTCCAGTATTATAAATTAGGAAAAAAAATATACAAAACACCAACAAACAACTAAAATAAACAAAAACTCATCTCCAATCTTGCCAAGCCAATACACATCTGGTCACAGCCAATGTTGGAAACAAAATACTGTCATATTCCAGTATGATCTAGCACCAACACCTGCCACTACTCTGTGCTGCTGAACTGTGTACATGTGGATATTTAACACCAGAATACAGATATTTAGGCTACATCCCAGATCACGTGGCTCCCTGTCCTCTGCAGACAGTGCACTCTATGTTATAAAGTTCTGTTGCCATTAACATGCTGGCCCTTTGCAACAGCAATAGAGCAAATGAAAAAAAAAACACTTTAATTCTTTACAACGCTGTCTGAAGTCTCATTTGTACCTTCTATCATAGCTCGCACTAAGTAGCCTGAACTTGCACCAAAGCTTAGTTGAAAGAAATTGGCTCTCCCAGTGATATTCATTCTTTGCATAACTTTTAGTTTTATGAGCCCACTTATTTTTATTTTTTTTTAAAGGAAAACTTCCCTGCAAATAAAATTATCATCCAGCAGATGTGAATGGAGAAGCTTGGAAACAGGCAGCAAGAATGAAAAGAAATAGAAGGAATCTTGTATTTTGAAATACAACCCAGCAATGAGCATATTTAAGCCAAGTTGCATAAGGACTCATCCAAGTTTCCTCACATGTAGCCTTAGAGAAATAAAGACATAAACTAATAAAAAAATGTTATTTCCTATAGTCACCAAGAGAGAAGACAAATTTTCAAAAATGGTGTTTACAACTTTGTCCAAAATATTCTGAAAAGAATTAGGATAACAGAACTGAATTTCTGTTGATTATAATCAATTTGGGATTAGTTTATATACAGCGAACCAGAAAGGGTATTCCATAATAAGAAGGAGCAGGAAAACACGTCTGACTGTGGGAAAAATAGACAAAGAAGCAATCAGCTCTGGCATTTTTGGTGTACCAAGCTGTACATCAATGCTGATGGCAGTGCTGGGTAATGGGTAACACAAAGTTACAGTGAAAGCTGGCTTGAATAGCTAGACAGCACAATGCAGCAGCCAAGAGTAAAGGGGACATGTTGAGAGATATGAGTGTATTTGCTGTGAGGAGAACATTTAGTTTCCAATAAAAACGTAAAAGAAAGCATCTCAAAACCAATTAATTTAAAAGGCTGAGTCAACAAATTGACTTTGCACCATGCTGTGAATGTCTACTGATGTGAGCTTCATTGGAGTGAATTCATTTTATCAAAATTGTTATTCTACAGTTAACAGAAATGTAAACAGTGGATCTTATTGATACGAGTGTTCCAACAATGCTACAGAACATAAAGGAGGGAAAGAAGGTGATATATAAAATGCCACTTTTGAGACTACAGTTAAAATAACAAAATAGTGGTTTGAAAAACAAAACAAAACAAACAAAAAATACAAATAAACAACAACAAAAATTACACACGATTTTCAAAGATCTGGGATGGTAAGTTATGACTAATACCACTCCACAGCCAAGAACCCACATGACAGACCATGTGGGTTCAAGCAGTCAGTGCAGACTGCATTTCATAATTCAATCTACAAGTTATGACAGCAACATTTGGGTGATAGAAACAGAAATTTACACCCTGATTCACAGAGATCTGTACTGTCTGTGCTGTCTTCTAATACAGAAAAGTAGTCTGGTCATACTTTAGGGAAGGGTGCAGAAAGCATTTTTTAGGAAAGACAATTGAAAATATTTATGGCAAGAAATTTCTCCTTTACTATAACAGGAAGAAAGCAGCTTCAGAAACAGAAGAAAATCTACTTAAGTTAAAATGATGGTGTTTTCAATTTCCATTTAATTGAGATATTTTCTTAAATGCAAAGTGTATTGTGTGAATGTTTTATTGTGGCAGAAAGTTGCAGTAGCCTTTTGCACATAATATTGAAGTGATTAATTTCTACTAATTTAAATTTTAGAACCTGAGACAAATAGCTATATCTCTGAGCCCATATATTGTATGTCTGTAACTGTGTATATATATATATTTGGACTACCTGAGCAGAAGAAATCTAGTTTCCCAGACCTCCCAGATTATGTCATGTTGTACAAAGACGGGAAATCCCAGCTCAACACACATGGCAAGAAACATTGCTACTAGGCACTAGTGGTCCTTCCTCAGGCTGCTACTTTATCTGAGCTGGTTCTCTGCCAATTAATTTTCTTCCAATTCTGACACAAAGTCAAACATTAGGAAAGCAAATCATACAGCTGTATCAATGACAGAAAATGAGACAAAACAGTGTGTCTTCTGTGTATTCAGTGTCTTATAGCTTGACTCTCTGTCCTTTGTAACAGCTCATACATCTGACTGCCAGGAAAGTAAAATATGAAGATCCCAAGGGCTGCTAATGACAAACAAAAGTAGCCTTCTCATATTTTCTGCAGAAAAATCGCTAGCAAAAAGTATAATCATCTTCTTAACTTCAAGTTTGCAGATATGACAACAAAATATTGTAGTTAAAGTAAATAAATAATGGTTCACTGATTTAACATAATTGATAAGTACCATCCATCATTATTCATAATCAAGAAATTGGGCAAGAGTGAAATCAATAGTTTCCAAAGTTTCTCAGGCCAAAAAGTATGTTTGGAAGAAATTAACACAAGATTAAGTACAAGATGTTAAGATTGAACATGTTTAGTAAACCTGATGATATTTATTAGGTAGTTAATGCTGGTAACTGGTGACAGTATGGACATCTGTTGATCTGATCAGTAATGATACAGGAATCACTAATTCTCCAGTGAATGGAGAATCAGCATCTGTCGATCTTGCATAATCACTCTGATTAGCCTTTGATGAAAAGCTATACTTCTTCAATCTTTTAGCCAGTGGCTTATACAATCTATATACTACCTCCTATAAACACTTCAACCTGAAACAATTTCTGGAAAAATATTATTCCCAGGGTAGTAGCTCAGTTTGCATTGCTTCTACCAAACAGTTTTCTGAAAGGCCTCCCCTGAGCTTAAGGCAGTCAGCTTGCAACATTTCAATTGTTTTATTTCTTCTTTTTCCTTTCTTTGTTGTTGCTCTAAATTAAACTCTACTCGAGACTGCAGCATTTCATATTATAACAATGCCTGTCAGGAGTTCTTTACTATGCATGATAAAATGTAAACTCTTTAATTAGCTTTTTTTTTTTTTTTTTTGTAATAAAAACTGCAAACTACTTTAGCATCTTAATCAGTAGAGTTTCAAAGTTATTTTCCTTTTTACTTGTTTCTGTTGTGCTGCTTTGTTTGCTGTGCTCTATTACTTTGTTGAAAGCTATCATTTACAGTATATCCCATTATTAATGAGCAGTGTGTTTGCCATTGCTATTTTTAACTAAAAACAAATATTTTATTAAAAGTCTCCTAATATCACACCTAAAGTGTTTTGACAGAAAACATTTGGAAAGGCATCACTCACTATAAGGTGAGCTTGCAGTATACAAGGAGCTCTTTTCTTAACCCAAAAGTGGCAGCTAGATATCACAAAATACCTTAGATACTCCCAAAGCACTCATTTACAAAGTGCTTCTGAAGTGGATTGCTGACTTCTGTATTGTATCATACATGGTTCTCTTGCATGTAATTTTAGTAAACTAGTATACCAGTCTATTCTGAATATGAATGAGATCTGGAAAGGATTTACATCAGTCTTCCATGCTATCAACCAAAGCATAGAAGGTTCCCAAGCATCAAAAGTCAAACTATAGAAAGGCTTTGGAAGAGGTCACCTCCTAGTTCTCAGTCTCCAGAGATTTGTATGCCATCCCCCCACTCAGGTTCCCACCCCCCCCCCCTCCAAAGGTTGAGCAGTAAGAAAGGAAAGAGTCAGAGGCTGATACAAAGGTTGTGCTTAACATGCAGTTAGGCTGTCTCCAGCAATCACCTGTTTAGCTGCTGAGATCCACGGGCTACAGAAACCTGCAGTGGGAGCCATCTATCTCACGATGCTCCTCCAACAACCTGCTGAGCAAACAGGAAGCCACAGCTGTGGTCCTGGCCTGCAGCTGCCTCAGATTGCTATGGCAGAGCTTTCTCAGTTCCCTTTCCTGTTCTGTCTGAATGCCTGTGGAGCAGAAGAAAGCTGGGATTGAGTAACAACTCTTCCCCTCCATGGCTTGTTCATAAAGGTCAAAAAAAGTCTATTGCCAAAATAATAATAATAAACATAAAATTATGATTTTTGGACACTCCTCAGTTTTCACTGTCTGCTACTGAAGCACCTGAGAGAATGATGGTGTTTCCGGTTATTAGTGGTTTTGTTGGTGGTGGTAGTGTTTTTTTGTTTGCATGTTTATTTGTTTGTTTTTAATTATGGTGAGTAATATGATGCATTTGGTGCCTCCTGAGGATTCTGATTTAAAGAACCCAGCTAAGATCAAGTTGTCCATTATTCAGACCTTTTGAGCTGAAAATAAAAGAATTACTATTGAGAAAGGATGATCTTTAGTGCAATGTAAGATTGCATTTGACAGTGGGAAATGATCCTCACCAAAGTCACCTCTTGCTGATTAGAATAGCTTTAACTCTTGCAGAGTCAGACTAGCAGATATATGAAAAAGACTCTAAATCTGTAGCAGCATCAATGTACTACTTAATGCCCCCAAATGTCTACTATTAAATCTGTGGGATGGCAAGTTCCTTCCAAATATTTTATTCATTTAGATCTTGAAAAGTATTATGATAACAAAGGCTAACTCTTCTGCTAAATATCAAAATCTCCTACTTCCTAAAACTAAAATTTTTTCATGCTCAGATTCATGAGTAGCCAAGTGGAGTAGTGTGCATAATAACACAAAATTTAACATTACATCTACCTGTACATCTAAGGATGCACGTTCTACTTCATAGAATGGTTTCAGCAACTCTTTCAGAGTAGTTGCACAAAATCTGATACACGAACACAGGATGTTGTTGAGATTATTTCAAATATAGGATTAAAATTACCACAGCTAAGAAAATGCTAATGTTTATTTATAACCCTAATCCTGTAATCTAATATATACATATTATTACACAATTTTAAATTAGATATTCACATCACAGTAATTTGTTCTTATAAAAAAAAAAAAAAAGAAAAAAAAAGAGTGAAAAGCAACAGTCTGCCAAATGATCTGCCTTCCATCAAATTGTCTCTTTTCAAAGGGATGTACTTAATGAAATACATAGTGAACTACAAAAAAGGTCATCAGAATTCTTCTCTGCACAGGCAAAACAACATATTTTGCCCTGTGTCATTCACCAAAATTGTTTTGGCTGAAACTGTCAACAATAATTCAGTCTGAAGTAAAAATTTATGCAGATACTTGCAGTCTGAAAAGATACAGTCAGCAAAGTTAACGATACCTAATATCTAGAAAACCTTGCTTTCTGCCTGTATTAATAAACACTAATCCACTTCTCATCTCCACCCTTTCATTAATCAGGAATTGACTGTGAGGACAAGGAACCAATTCAAAACTTAAGGTTAATTACAAAACACCATCCCAAATCTTCATTCAGAAATCCAGGAAGTGAAACTGAACTGTCTAGTGCTCCAATTTTTCCTACTCACAAAATAAATGTAATGATTTTAACTTTAGCTAGGTTCTTTAGCTTCACTGAGAGCACTTGCTGTTTCACTGTTTTCACTTTTTAGTGAGAAGATGTAGCATACAGGCACTAGATATGGGTGACTCACAGGCAGACAACCTTACCATTCCTAAAGATTCTTCAGTGGAATTTGTTTCCTTTTTCCAGAGGCTTTAACTCTCGTGCCTCAAATCAACATCCTACTGCCTTCAGATCAGAGTGGCTTCTCATCCCAGGCACACTTACTGTTGGTCCAGACTTTTACATGTTTACAGTTCTAACATATCCCCTACTTCATGGCGCGTCTTTCTTTTTAGAAGGTACGTCTCCCACACACAAAGAAACAATATATGTTAAAAATACACCTTTTGCTTCCTGTATTCAGCTGCCCTTCACCCTGCTTAATGTCAGAACTTGGGAAAGAAAAGGCAGACTACTTTCTCTTTTTATCCTGAGCTTTCAGGCATATCCTGTGTTCATGTCTCCAAGTACAGATTCAGAAAAGTTATTTCCGTATTAATTTTAGCAACAAGTTGGTTAGATGTACAGTATTATATGCTTACCCCTTTTTTCTTCTCTCTCAGGAAGAATCTAGGGAACCACTGACTCTAGAAACATGATACATTTATAAAAGTGATAACCAGATCCATCAACGTTACACTTGAGACCTAGGGACAAAGACACTGGAACCCTGAGATAAAGCTTCACATTTCTTATCATACTTATAAGAACAACAAGACCACAACACAACACCCCGCGCTCTCTCCACCCTCTCCAGTAGTTTGATTACCAAGAGGTGACAGAGAGATATTTTGTGTTAGCAGGAGTTAAACGACACAAGTTAATTCATTTGAATAATTGTTGAGTGTAAAGAATGTAGGTGGTTTTGTTTGTTTTACACTAAGCACCAGAATTTTGAGTTCTCTTTTTGTTTAATTTATGGCTGAAAATGACACTTTTCCTCTTTTACATGTGAAGCTTAGGTTAATTACAATTGATTGTCAAATAACTGGAATCCACGTGCGCTGTCTCCTAGTTTGCTGTTTCTTGCAACAGTGTGCAGAGAGGTATCTTCACATAAGGCACCTTGAGTCAGCTAGAGTTTTGAAGTAGATACTGTTCTTACATCAAATTCACCTAAAGCACCCAATGAACTCTGAAGGTAAAGCTTATTATAGCTTAGAGTAAAACAAAAAATCTCTTTAAAGTTAAGTGAGGTTTGCTTTGTAAGACAATAGAAGTAAAAGAATATGAAAATAAATCTTCCTCTGCCCACTATATCCTTGTTTCTTTCCAGTCATCCTTTGAGTCCAGCAACTTTCAAGGGCTCATTAAAGAAAATTCAATACAATACTCTCTGTTCCCAAGAAGCTATTTTTATTTATTTATTTATTTTTTAATCCACTCCCTCTTCTGTTTATATGCACATCCCTAATCTCCCTAGGAACCACTGCTCCAGCTACAAGCTCTTTATTTGCTGAGTTACTTACAAGCTACCTCAAAAGGTTTTCCCACACAGGTTTTCTCAAGTGCTTTTCCCAGTTGTGGACACTCACATGCTCAATCAGAAGCAGGTGAGAGTCCCTTGGCTTAGGGCGTTCCCTCTATCTTAGCTGAGCAACTGAATACCAGGCAAATGGCAACTTTCCCTTGCTATCAGCCATTTTATTTTTTTATTTTTTTTAGAGAACATAATGCACAGTAAATCATGAGCAAACCTAATGCACTATTGCATCTGTTTTGTTTTGTTTGTTTTTCCTTCCTCTTTAAATTCCATGCAAAGTGCTCATCTTTATAATGTCATCAGGAGACTGTTCACAGTAGAGGTAGAAACAACAGTGCTCATAATGAATTAATGCAAACCAGGTAGAGAAATTAAGTACTTTCCATTTTCTGTCATTAAGGGATATAAGATAATGCAAGAGAAGGCCAAAACAAGTGCTTTGGAGAATGTATTAATAGAACAAAGCTGTAGAGATGACAGAGTGCTCTTGTATCAGAGCTAGAGGGTGTTTTGTTTTGCACTGCAATTTCTGGGGTCTAAATTACTCTGCTGCCAATGGTTATTTCTAAAGCAATGAGGTTAAAACAATATTTGATATGATGTTTTGAAGAGTTTGATCTGACATTGAATTGATTGATGTTCTTAGGGGATAATATATGGGTATAGCTAAAAGATCATGGTGAGGTGCAGTTCTCCTTTGAGAAGGTGCATGCTTTATAGAATGTGTTAATGTCAAAATACGAATGCATGTAAATAGGGTGCATTTTGCTCCAAACAATTAGCGCTAGATTGCACTATTGTGTAGTCTGAGAGTCTGTTAAAATGATATGTTGCCTCTGGGTTGCTAAACTGAGACAAAAGCTGAAGCTTTTGCCTAAAACTGTAAACATAGAGTTAAGATTTAAAAACCACCACTTTAAAAAATGTCAGTCAGGTCAGAGTTACAGCACTGTTGTTTTGCACCTGGGCAAGAAAGGTAAAAGGGCAAGCCCTCACCGAAAGGTCATGGCAAAGAAGAAACCTGAGAGCAAGGCTTAACACTATTACCGTGTCAGTACTTATAGGTACAATGAGATCTAGAGCTGGCAGGCTACTCACAGCCTAAAGGATTGCAGCATTCCCAGAGGAAAGGCAGAAAAGAGGAGAATGAAATATATTGGTTGGACAGCTAGGGAGAAGAGGAATCCTGATTCATGCTCTCCCTGAATTTCCTAGGAATGGTGAGAACATTTTGGTGGTGGTATGACCGGGCCATTAATAAATTTAACACATCCTAAAGCCAACTTATTTTTAAAAATGCTTGCACTGCTAATCACATTTGACCTAGCTTCTGGAAGGACAGTATTTGACCCTGGTTGAACCCAAATTTTAACCTCACTTTTAAGGATGGCTGTCCTTTGCATGGACTAATCATGTAGCATTTTGCCCTGCTTTATAACGTTTGTGTGTTTGTGCATTCCTACACAATCACTTCTGTTTTTTTTTTTTTTTTTTTAAAAAAAAGGCACCTATATGTAGGTGGAGAGCTATAATGCAAAGGAAAAATAAGTTAACTTATGCAGTCATTTAATATGACATATTAAACTTGGATCATTTCTGAAAAGCAAAACGCCGGGTTATTGTGCTGAAATGTCAGTGACCTACTCTTCCTGTGGCTAGTTTGCTGGCATTTTTTCATTATGGATACATAACTATAAGCATACGTGAAACTGTAGATGTACCTTTTATTTGTATTATTTCAAAGTTAAAAACACTGATGATATTAGAGAGCTGATACTTAAGCTCCCATTAATAATGATAATAGGGGAGAATGTCAATATCATAGCTCGTTATACTATGTTATACTAACATAGTATACAGTATACATAGTATACAATGTTATACTAACATCTTAATGCACTGACAGTCTAAACCTGACCAAACTTCTTGAAAAAGACAGGAGGATCTGTTGAAAAATATTCCCCGTGCTTTTCTTCACTCTTTTTTTTTTTTTAAAAAAAAAAAAAAAAAAAATCTGATCAAGAGAAGTTACAATTAAATAAATAAATAAATAAGCGTTATTCTTGGAAAGAATGTCTCATTTTCTTCCTTCCTTTTGGCAGTTTTCTAGGCTGCTGTAGATTGAAGAAAATAGGAATAAGCATCTTTCGACCACAAACAGATGTGCTTGATAAAGAAAATGTCAGCAAAAATACTAAAGCAATGTGTCACAGCAGCTTTCTGACAGATAGAGGGAAAAGGTAAAAAATGTTCTATCATGTCCGACAAGGTGTTCTTTTTGAGATTTAAAGATCACTGTGCAACTTTAAACATGTTTGTCACTTTGGCTCTGACTGGAGCTATCTGGAGCTTCACAAGAACTTTATCAGCTCAGCATAGGGGGGAAGAAAGAAGCCCATTCCCATTTATCTCAGCCAGGTTCCCTTCAAAGCCAACAAATAAATTACAGTGTACATTTGATACAAATTGATTTCTTAACTCAAATAACAATGTTGTCCTCCCAGTCAGGCCATGTGTCACTCATTCGCGAGCCTGAGTGAAAGGCTCAATCTGTCTGCGTGACAGAAATAGGCCTGACGCACCTCGCCGAGGAATGCTAATAACCCAGGCCTGGCCCAAGCCTTTGTGGGCAAGCCGTGATAAGGAAAATCAGCCCGTCCTGTCAAACGCTGCCGAGGCCTGATCGGTGCTTGTTCCAGCAAGCTGCATAGGTCTTGGAGTTGCCATCCTATTTCATGTAGTAAATGAGAGGAAAATAAGATCCGGCTACCACAGTTAAGATGCCGGTGACTGTGATGAAGCCAGAGTGAAAGGAAACCCCATTGAATATCTTGAACTGATCTTATCGGCTGCTGGAGAAATGAGATATTGGCAGGGTCTGTTGAGTTTCTCACAGCTGAGCAGGTTAATAAGGTTGGGAGGCAGGCCACAGGCTAATTGGATTTGCCTTGGTTTGATAAACAGTGGCAGGCCTATTGCCAGAAAAACATACAAGTGTCTTTTTTTCTTTGTTTCTCTTTAAGTCAGATGAAAAAAAAAAAACAACAACAACAACAACAACAAAAAAAAAACAACAACAAAAAACTGCTTCTTTCCTCTTTTTTTTTATTCTGAAGCTAAAGGTGTCTTCCTGAATTCCCACATGAACAGTCCAGCAAAATCAAACTGTGAAACAGTAGTTGTTGGGTGTTCTGATTTTAATCAAACACCATTTAACCCCCCTGACCTCTCAAAGTCAGCTCACATCAAAACAGCACAACTGTAAGGGCTAACTAGAAGCAGAAGGAAATAACAACCTATTGAAGCTTTCCAAAGACTTTAAATGTTCAAAATGAGACAATTTTGCAGCCATCTCTCTGAGCAGAGTTAGTCAGAGTGAGACAGCAGCCCCAGACAGCAGTGCCTGTGCTGCTGGTGATGTGGGTGCACCAGCCGCTGTTGCTCCAGCTGCAACACCCTGTCAGCCCTCTCAGTTGTATTTCCTCCAATGGCTCTTCTAAATCTCAGGGCTTTGTTATCACTGGCAAGGACATTGGATTATTACTGACAGGGCTGATTCAAAGAGAAATTACTGAGTGAGTAACCACCATATTTGTGGTGTCTGAACTCCAGTCTTTATATGAACTTCTGTGAACTCATCAGTAACAAATGTCAGTGGAATCCATAACCAGTGGGAAAATACATACCATCTCAGAGGAAAGCTTCTAAGTTTCTTATTTATTTTGGTTTTATTCAGTTTCTTTTGCATTCATGAAACATATTTGCTCACAGTCATATTCAGTGAGTCAGACACAAGCACATGACGAAGAGCTAGAAAGGAAACATTTCCAAACTTATTCAATACTTTATTTTTCTTCATTCAGAATGCTAACTTGATTTATTTATTTATTTATTTTGATAGAATAAGTGAATTTCTATGAGCAGATGTTCTTTTTCACTATAAAAACAAGTCAGTGTCTTGGTTAAAACATTACCCCAACAAACAGTTTCCATTCTCTTCTGTTCCATTCTGTAGAAAAATAGTTGCATTATGTTTCATTACTTACTTTAACTTGTATGTTGCTACATGTTAATCATACTTTGCATTCACATAATCTTTCATCAGAATATCTCTGAGTACTATGTCAAAATAAAATATATTGCATGTATCATTTTTGAAATTAATACATGGACAGAGATTTTTCTGACCAACACTTTCCTATTTAATTATAAAGTTTTCATAAACAAAGCTTTAAAGAACATACCACTTTCAACAAACATAGACCATTCAGATAGGTTAAAGTTTTAGCAAGTTCAGAAGAGGCACGTTTCTACAATAGTCCATTTTTGGGACAGTTTAGATTCCTTTCTTAGAGTGGCTGCTTTCCCTTGGGAGTGCTGTATTCATCTGACAAAACAGAATCAGAATCTAATTAGCCTTCCAGAAGTCAATCCATTTGTTTAGAAATCTGAAAAACTAACTTTCTAGAAAACAGTAGCACTCCTCACCTGAGAAGCTGGATGTAGCTTAAAGCTACATTTTCCGTCTGCTAGCTGAATATCAAGCCACTGGCTTATTGAAAATATATTTCCCTTCTATTCTCTGGTCCACAGAATATCTAATTATTTATAGGAAGTGGAACAGTTTGAACAGAACAGAAAGTATATTCTTCCCAACAAAACACAGCTAAAAGCTAGTCTCCCACATGTTTACCATATGTTGTAACTGTCAGACTAGTGGTTTCTCTAGAGCAGAGAAGGTCCGGGCAGTTCAGAACTTACCACCTCCTTTGGCTCTGGAAGAAGACTTAAAGGAGAGGGAATGATTTGCTGGCAGGAGAGTTTTTCAGATCAAGATAATCAAAGAGATTTTCTTCCTTTTTTTTTTTTTTTCTTTTTTCTTTTTTTTCCCTTTCAGGACTGGAAATATTTAAGAGAAATTTTGTTTCATGGTAAATAAGAATAAAACCTGTAAATAGTACTATAAGTGAAAAAAATGAAACAAATCCCAATCCATGTATCATAATGGGATTATTTCCCATTCATAGAAATAAAGCAAATAAAACAATTTCAACTAAACTTTGCTTAAATTAAGATGCAGGTTTGTTTTTACAGAAAGAAAATTTTTTCCTCACTTTGAGTATGTTTCTGGACACCATCCCACAATACAAAATTGGCTTTGTACTTACAATGACTTATGCATAAGAGTTTCTTCCTTTCACATTTTGAGTGTTTTATTATTTTTGGATGCACATCAATACAGCATGTGGCACATGCATAAGGCAGACTGGGGTAATGGAAGTACATTTTTTTTTTGCAATATAAATACTGGATAAAACTAAGCTGATAAAAACCCTCGTGCAAAACCTAGGTCCACTACTGGTGAAATTCATAAAACTTGCTCTTTTCAATAATCATAGTCTTCAGTGGTTTTGAGCTTTACATATAGGTTAAAACAATGTACAAGCAAAAAATGGCTCCTTCATCTTAAGTTTGCTTAAGTTGCATTTGGAATCATTAATTGGTCTATTTTTCTGGCATCCCAAAATAGCACTAAACAGATGAATATGACATCTTTCTAAAACAATAAAAGACAACAAATAAAGTACATGTGGACTACTGATTTTAAAACTGTATCAAAACCAAATAGAGATTACATAGTACTATAGCCAAAAAATGATTTTAGTAGTTTGCTATATTTGAGAAAAGAAATAAAAGAATAACTTGTTGCTTAAAATTTTCTATTGAGGTTCAAAATGCATAATAAATGATTTTATGTTATTCCTTTTTTTTTTTTTTTTTTTTTTTTAGACAATAAATAAATCAAAGTTAATAATAGCAGCTCCAAAGACATCTCATAAAGACTAACATATGCTTTTACCTTTCATCTCAGCGAGCAGCCCCTTGCCTCTAATGGAACTATTCACAGTACATAAAATTGAGCAGATGATCACATCTTCAGAAGATGAGGGCCTAAAGAAGCACCTGGTAATTAGTACTCTGTGGTACAACATGAATAGATCTCATAACGGGGCACTAGGATTTTCTTGGAACATCATTCTACTACTATTTTTGGATGGAAACAGATGTATCCAGAACTTGGAAAAAGTAATTGTCTCAAAACACAGACAAGCTATTAATGATTAACCAGTACCATGGAACAGTCTGACTCAAGAATAGTTTCCCCTCAAGGTATCTACAGCATTTACTAAATTTCACATCTGGAAAACAAAGCAATAGAGATGCAAAACAGAACCTGAAAGTGTTGAATAACCATAATCAAAATATCTGTGCAGGATTTCATGACCAATAAGGCATGAAACTAGGTAAGGCAACTCAGCCTCTACCAGAAGTGTCCACAGGCTGTCCACATACTTGGTCACCAAAAGGACAGCACAGAGATTTGTACAAAAAGTTAGAAAGTAGATATGAATGGCAAAGTATCCAAAATGAGAGTTATCTACAAGAAACCTTACCACGCTGGGAAAGCGGAAAAATCATTTCAGTACCAGATTTTTTACAGAAGCAACATATGACAGAGGAATTGAGAGTAACCAGTTTCTACCTTGAATGAAAAGCATTATCAATAGAAATGAAATAGAAATTTTATCAGGTCTAAACTAAAACCTTGATCCAATGTCAAACTTCTACAAGATGTAGCTTTTACCTAGTATTTATCAAGATTGAAATCACTTTTTCATTTCATCCCTAGTATTTTTCCTTTCCTTTGTACGCATAATAATAAGTAATAAGGCTTTTTTAAATAAGAGTTCCTTGAGGTTCATTGTAGTTCATTATACATTTTTGGACTAAAAAAAAAAAAAGACCAATTTAAGATTAACTGTCAAAATAGTTTTTAACAATATATACAAATGTATTACAAAAAAAAAAAAATCACAAGGGAATGAATAAAATCATACATAATGTGATAATTAGCACAATTCTATACAAATATATTAGCTCAAATGTAATTTGTTACCCAAACTCCTTTATTTCATCCATGTTAACAGGTGTGTCAGAGAGAGCTGCCTCAGTCACAGAATATTTATAGCTAGGCCATTATACATAAATTAATATAAAATTATTTCAATATTATTTACATGTATTCAATAGGAAACTAGAGCAATCTCTATGGAGTTTTCTTCTGCTCATTGAAATTGTGTGCAATTTAGTGCAAATAAAGGAAATAACATGATTCTGAGTGTCTGAACTTTTGCAGTCTCAAGTTAAGATAGTTGAAATTGGTTAACCTGAAGAGCAGATGTTGGAAAATCAGATGTTCCAAGAAATGAGAGCAAGAGAGAAATAACGTGAAGCATTTAAAAACATTTTAAATTTTGGAAAATGTGGTCTTCAGATTCTACTGTAAAGGCTTTAATATTACATGATTTTTTTTTTTTTTTATTTCATTTGTTAATATGGCACATATGTTGATGTGGTGGTTATACCCAGCTGGACAGCTGAATCCCGTGACAACCACTCTCTCACTCCCTAAGGGAAAGGGGGAGAAAACAATGAAAAGGTCTCAAGCTTTGAGATAAGGACAGGGAAATCACTCTACAATTATTGACACAAGCAGAAAAAAACAAACAAACAAACAAACAAACAAACAAACAAAAAGCATAGGGAGATCAATATAATTTATTGCCTATTACTAACAGGCTAGAGCACTGAGAACTAAAAGCATACTAAAAACACCTTCCCCCCAGTCCAGCCTCTTCTACCTCCTCCCCCTGAGCTGCACAGGGGAATGGTGGTTGCGGTCAGTCCCTGACACTCATCTCTGCTACTCCTTCACGGTCGCTCCCTGACCCTGCTCCACACAGGGTCCCTCCCACATTATGTCGTCCTTCCCTAACTGATCCTTCAGGGGCTGTCCACAGGCAGCAGCTCTTCAAGAACTGCTCCTATACGGCTCCGTATTACGGGGTCCATCCATCAGGAGCAAACTGCTCCAGCATGGGTCCCCCACAGGCAGCAGCTCCCCTTGGACCCCCTGCTCCTGCGGGGGCTCCTCTCCACGGGCTGCAGCTCCGGCCTGGGGCCTGCTACTGCGGGGGCTCCTCTCCATGGTCCTCAGCCTCCTCCAGGCCACATCCACCTGCTCCACTGGGGGCTCCTCCATGGGCTGCAGCACCCTGCAGCCCATGGGTCCCACATCTGCTCCATGTGGGACCCATGGGCTGCAGGGGGACAGCCTGCTCCACCGGGGGTCTCTCCACAGGTTGCAGAAGAACTTCTGCTCCCTGCCTGGAACACCTCGTGCCCTCCTCCTTCTGCACTGACCTTGGGCTCTGAAGGGCTGTCTCTCATATTTTCTCATGCGTCTCTCCCAGTTGCTTAGCACAGCACTTTGTTGTTGTTGTTGTTGTTGTTTTGTTTGTTTGTTTGTTTTCTTTCTTTAAATCTGCTCTCCTAGAGGCGCAAACATCATTGCTCACTGCCTTGGCTCTGGCCAGCGGCAGGTCACTTTTGTATTTGTCTGGAGCTGGCTCTGATCTGACATGGGGCAGCTGATGGGCTCTGCTCATAGAGGCCTCCCCTGCAGCCCCCCTTGCCATATAAACCCAATACGGTTGATTCATACACATTCCTTTTTCCATGATCATACTATTATATTATTCTGTGATGAAGTAATATGTCCAAAGTTCCCCCTTCCAACTGATTTATAAAAGTCAAGTCCCTATTCTACTGCCTCACTTTGAAAAGTGTTACACGTTTTATTTTATTTTTTTTCTCCAGTTCTGCATGTCTCAAAGGCTACACCTCCTTTAGAGAGTAGAACTGCACAATAGCAGTGGATCTTTATCACAAACTGCTGGTGTCCAGAACCCATTGTCTACACAAGACATGTGCCTGAGGCTTTAGTTCTGCTTAGCTTGTCTGATCCTATGGTGTGAACACTGGTGCAGTGAACCCACTTATGGTTTAAGTGCATTAGGTGCATTTCCTGATATTACAGGAAACATCTTCCAGCTATTCCCTGAAACAGAATCACAGAATCACACAATAGCTGAAGTTGGAAGGGATCTCTGACAATCATATAGTCCAACCCCTCTACTGAGCGGGATCACCTAGAGCATGTTGCTCAGGATAGCATCCAGGTGGGTGTTGAATATCTCCAGAGAAGGAGACTCTACAACCTCTCTGGGCAACCTGTTCCAGTGCTCTGTCACCCTCACAGTAAATAATTGCCCCCTCATATTCAGACAGAACCTCCTGTGCTTCAGTTTGTGCCCATTGCCTCTCATCCTGTTGCTGGGCACAACTGAAAAGAGGCCAGCTCCATTGTCACAACACCCTCCCCTCAGGTATTGATATGCATTAATGAGGTCTCCCCTCACTTGCATTGTGAACCACAGCTCAGTAAGAAGGTAAAATCAGGAGACTGGCTTCACAAACTCTCCACTGCTCTGAAATAAAATGCTAATGCAGCCACAGTATATTTCCTTCTATACTATATTCAATTATTTTCTGTATTCATAGCATCTCTATAGTCCGTCAGAAAAATTTTCATCATCACATATATATTCTGTATTTGGAGAGTGCAAGGCTTCTGTAATAAGTTAAGACCATCTAGGAATAATTTGTATTAATAATTCTTTCTCTAATGACATTGAAGAGATTTCTATCCTAATCCAGATAAAATCCTAAGGTTCTATAACAGATCTTTCACAGTCCTCATTAAAACTTGATTTTCCAGACTTCCTCAAAGTGAATTTGACCCAATCATAGAATAATTCAGGTGCCCTTCCTCTCCAATTTGATGTCATCTTACAATTTTGTGAGCAAGTGTTCCATGACCTCCTCTAGCTCACTGATAAATATGTGTAAGTGTATACACCCCAGTATAGACTATAGTGGTGTCCTACTTGCTACTAGCATCCAAGGACAAGGACACCAGCATCCACGGACAACCCACCAGCCACTACCTTCTGAGCCTTATGCAATCAGTAGTTGTCTACACTCCCAGGCCTTTAAGCATGAACTTGTATACAAGAACATTGTGGGACACAATGTCAAATATTATTAGGAAATTATTAGGAAATATTATTAGGAAACTATTGTGGGACACAGTGTCAATTAGGAAAAAAATCTCAGGAAGAGAGGTTAAGCACTGAAACCAGTTGCCCAGAGAGGCTGTAGAGTCACTGTCCCTGAAGCTGTTTAAGGAAAGGGTAGATGTCCTACTTAGGGACATAGTTTAGTGGTCAATATTTAGTGGGTGGACGGTTCAACTAGATCCTTTGAATATCTCCAGAGAAGCAGACTCTACAGCCTCTCTGGGCAACCTGTTCCAGTGCTCACAAAGGACCTTAGAGGTGTTTTCCAATCTTATAGATTCTATGATTCTACTCTATGAAACGCATTGCTAAACTCAAGATGAGTGACATCCACTGTTCTCCTTGTTCACAAATCGCTCATTTTATTATAGTAGACAGTCAAGCTGATCAGGCATGATTTATCCTTGATAAATCCATGATGACTCTTCCCAGTGAACTTCCACTCTTTCATGTGACCAGAAATGTGTTCCAAGAGGACTTGCACCATGATTTTCCAGGCCATACTGGGCCTGGAAACTGGATTAGGCCTCTCTTTTGGGGGGATCTTCTATTTCTTTTCAGCTTGGTGCATTAAAAAAAATTGCTAATTACCAATTGACTTAAAGTGAAATGTGAGAAATTCCATGTGGGAAAAAGGAAAACAAAACAAAACAAAAACAAAACAAAATAAAAACAAAATCAAACAACAAAAAAACAAACAACAAACAAACAAACAAACAAACAAAAAAAAAAACAAAAAAACAAAAACACAAAGCAAAATGTTTTCCATTGTGAGGATAGTCAAACAGGAAAACTGAGAGGGTGTGCAATCTGCAGCCTTGGAGACACAGCTGGATTCAGTTCTGAGCAAGCTTGTTTGATCTCATAGTTGAGTCTCCTGACACTCTTGCTAAGTAGGAAGTTGGAATAGATTACCTTTTGAGATCCCTTCCACTTTGAATTATTCAGCAGTTTAGTGGTTCTATGGTCATGCCAACACATGCTTAAAACATGTTTACACAATCTAAGCCAAGGACCCTCTAGAACCAAAGCTCAACTCTGGAATTGCAAATAATAAAACTAGAGATGTTCTGTTATACAGTCAGCTTTTGTGATGTATATGGAAAATAAATCCAACACATTAAACATTTATTTCTACAGACTTAGAGAGAGTTTGACATTCTCGATCATTAGACTACTTACCAGCTTTTTCATTTTTTGACTACTGGTTTCATCGTTAGAAGTCCTATTCTGACCATCATTTTATCATTTAGTGGCCTGTAATAAAAACAGCATTTCAGGTATTAGGTTTGTCTTTGTGTGATTTGAATCCATGCATAGAAATGAAAATTGTTGTAGCTTCTGCCCCATGTCTTAATTTAAACAGATAATTGATAAAAGATGTGATCTCTATTCAGAAATTCTCTTCCCACGTAATGTAGTAAAATTCAGCCAGATAAATTATTTTTCCAGGAAGATATCTCAGACAAAGTGTAGTTTGTTAAAGAAAATTCTTAAACTTCTTTATGTTTCCAAAGATCACCGGATATGCCATTTGTTTAAGAATCTTCTGAACCTTGGCACAGCTATTCTTGCTCTGTGATGTTTGCAATGCTGCTTGACCCATTAATCAGAAGATTTTTTCTTGCTTTCATCAGCATTGCTGTTAGACATAGGTATAAAGCTTTGCTTCTAGCAAAAAGCATAGGAGTGTGTTCTTTAGCTTTTATTTTTCCAGTGCTTGCATTTAACAAGGTCTTCTTTTCAATCAGCTCTTTCTTAGACATACTTCTTTTGGAGTATCCTGTTCTTTGTTGTCCCTCCTGGTCTGTAATGTTTATGGATGAAGTGAATTATATTCATTAGTTATTCCATATGCTGGAAGATATTTTCTTTAGTTACTGTTTTTCAACTTTTAGTAATATGTTTGCGAAAGATGTAATTAAAAATTCAGGAGGAAAATTGGGTAGCAATTCATTAGGAATTTTACTAATGTGTTGGTGAATAAAGAGAAAATCTAGGTTTTTAACTGAGAGAAGACTTTAGCTCTGTCCAAAAAGATATCAACTGACTAAACAGGCCAGTGTTAACTATTACATCATTGTCACAGACTCAGATTGGATGATTCTATTCTAACGAAAAATCAGTATTTCTGGAAGGATCTAAAAGCTGCTTTTCCCCGTTAAAATAAATAAATTAATGAATATTAATTATGGTAGCCAGAAGATTCATATTATAGTTACAAATGAGGTTCACTGATGCAAATAATTTGGAAAATCAATGAGAAAAATGAATCAACTAAATTCAGTATATACCTAACAACAAAAATTGCATATTATTATGTAAGAAATAGTAGAATTTAAGCAAAAATTACTAAGTCATATCCTCCTCCAGCCAGTCATTCCTCCCACAGTCTTCAACACTTGTCCTCAAAACATGATATAATCAAAATATACCAGCTCATTGAATCCTTCCTAAATTTCAATCTAGATATTTCAGGGTGATAAAATACCTGCCCCATAAACTCTAAAAATCTGACTATTTTGCCTAAAGTGCTTCATGAAGCTAAAAGATCAAAGGTTAAAAAACCTTCCAGAAACATTTAGAGACCTATCATAAATAGGATTAACATAAATCCAAAACATAAAAGCTCTTAGTCTTTCCAAAGTGAAAGACAGATGAGCCTCAGAAAATGTGGATTTTTTTTTTTTCAGTTACACAACCAAAATTGCAATTATTCCAGCAGTCTCTTCATAATTCATTGCTATGAATCTCCAACAGATCCAATTCATTCTAAATAATTTTAATCATAACATTGGAGGTTCAGGAGTTCACATTCACAGCCTTTCAATGACCAAAAAAAAAAAAAAAAGTGTTTTCCTTCTCATCTTTCCTTCTCATCAACTCATTTTCTCTCTGAAGACAAGCAATAGATGCAATTTTATTTATTTATTAATTATTTGTGATAATACTTGCTTTGAATATTTTAAGTCATATTCAATTCAAGTTCAAGATACATGTTCAGATTCATATATAAAACATAACTTCTCACTTATCTTTCAGAGACCTATCATATAAATAGCACTGAGTCTCTGATTATGAAGTTGTGTTAATATATGAGATTATGTGCTGAAGCAGCAAAATCATTTGGAAGCGAATTTCCTGATTTTTATTTTTTTTTTCCTACTAATAATCTATTAAGTCAGTTCTTGGACCAATTTTGAGATGTGTAAAATAGTTATTGAATTGTCAGAAATTGTCAGAAAATGAAGTCAGAAACTTCACTTCAAGATCTCTCCAAATTTTTGATATTTTAAAAAATTATTATTATTTAATTCAATTCAGAACCAATGCGGGCTACTCCACCTGAGGATACATGAAACACACTTACTAGCTGTTCCTTCAAGGAGTTGCATAGTACACTTGAGCAGAAAATAAATTTGTTTGAAAATAACCCAACCAAAATCAGGTGTAAGGGAAATATAGGAGTCTAATCACCAATTCATTTACTATATTTGATTCTAGTGAATCAATCTACTTGCTAATGAACAGGTAACATAAATTTTGTTTTCAGTGGAATATCATTCTAAAACAGTTGCAATATTTTAGTAAGATCTTATTCATCATGACAAGCATTGGCCTGAGAAATTCTCAAATGGCAGGAAAGTATATAATTTTTTAAAATACTTGACGAAATTTCAAATTAGGTAATTCATAGACATTTCTTGGATATTAAGCAAGAGATTTTTAGCAGTGATAGAAAAAAAAAAAAAAAAAAAAAAAAAAAAAAAAGCTTATTCCTCCATCACATTCTTTTCATGTGATTCATGTTAGTAGGTCTTAAATCAGGTTGGTTCTTCCAGTCTCTCAGAGAACACTGGAGAAAAGGTAGGGCTACGAAGATGGTGAAAGGCCTGGAGGGGAAGACGTACGAGGAACGGCTGAGGGCACTGGGCCTGTTCAGCCTGGAGAAGAGGAGGCTGAGGGGAGACCTCATCGCAGTCTACAACTTCCTCGTAAGGGGGTGTCGAGAGGCAGGAGACCTTTTCTCCATTAACACCAGTGACAGGACCCGCGGGAACGGGGTTAAGCTGAGGCAGGGGAAATTTAGGCTTGACATCAGGAGGGGGTTCTTCACAGAGAGGGTAGTTGCACACTGGAACAGGCTCCCCAGGGAAGTGGTCACTGCACCAAGCCTGTCTGAATTTAAGAAGAGATTGGACTGTGCACTTAGTCACATGGTCTGAACTTTTGGGTAGACCTGTGCGGTGTCAAGAGTTGGACTTGATGATCCTTAAGGGTCCCTTCCAACTCAGGATATTCTATGATTCTATGATTCTATGATTTCATATTGCTATCTAGATACATATATTAAAGGCAATTTTAACACCATAGAGAAAAGCACTGGAATGAGGCATGGAATGAACGTGCTAAAATGGTAATCTTCCTTTATTAGTTACCAATCTTGCATAATTTATTGGTATCAGGTAAGTATTTAAGCAATTGCTTGCCTTATTCATATTGATTTCTGGAGCTGTAATACAGTGTTAAACTTCATCATTCTCTGCATGGTCTCATCCCATACAGCATCCCTAATCTGTAATAAGAAGTAAGATCATACTGTGAAGTTGTGGTGTGGCCTCCAGCTAGCTCTACACTAATCAGATACCACATTCCAACCCAGAATGAGAGAGATTATGATTTCTGCATCTTACAGATATGCAGTTCAAGTATCTGTGGCAGTGGTGGATGTTTCTAATCATAATTTCATTTTCTATAGTATTATGGTTTACACAGAATAAATCACTGACTTTCTGACATCTTTCATCACATTTCTAAATACTGAAGCTGTGATGGAAGGCTGGAAAAAAGAATAGTGTGTTTTTTGTAATGTCTATCTTTAAGAATCCAACAACAAGGTCCTTAATTGTGTAGCTGCGCCAATTACACAGTGATGTGGTGTTCTGAGTTTGCATGCAGCCTGAAGTAATTGCTTGTGAAGAAGCTTAAACTGTTATATTTGGTACAGATTTGCACATTAATTTTGGTTAACTGTTTCTCAAAAAATAAGTCCTTATTTCTTGAGAATATATCTGCTCTTGTACCCTGTTTCTTCACATATTCTCCTAATATAAATAAAACTGTTAACCCACACTTTCCCCGACACCTCCTTCCAAAACTGTATCATCTGTGAAATGAGAAACTTTGTTCTTGTCATGACAGAGAAAATATTTAACCTGCTATGCAGAGAAATTAGGCTAATAAATCCCAAGAGGTGGTAAACAAGTCCCTGTATTAATTGTATAAAGGCAACTACACAAAGGAATTATGTGTAAGAATGCAAGTTAACAGAACTTGGGACAAATTTGTCAGGTTTCATAAGTGAGCTCAACCCATTCAGTGAAAATGAAGAACCCTGGCATTTTTACAAGAAATAGATGAGGATGGGGGGGAAGAGAAGGTGCAAACCAGCTTACAATGTTCATTTCTCAAGTATGGAATTCATTTAGAATAGACACTCTCCTGTATTTTTACCCTTGGAAGAAAAAACAAAGGGGAATATTTACAAATGAGGAGTAGAAAATCTGAAGTGCTGTTTCTTAGAGCGTGCAGAGACACCACGAGTAGTCAAAATATATATTTTTTTCCTGTCACCTGTGTTTTTGACATATTTTTCATGGATAAACTAATGTGATCTTTATGGATAATCAGTTATACAGTTCAACTCTCTGTGACTCAAACTGGTAACGTGTGGAAAACATTCACTAGCAGTTTATACATTCATTAGCTATTATCAATCAGTACAGTTTTACTTTTTAGCTGGAGCTATGAAAAATGCATGAAGGCAGACACAAACTCTGGCTTGTGGCACTTGTTGTGAAGCCCAGAAGAAGCAGTAACCCGCAACCTATCATGCATAAAAGCAGAAATAACATTTATGAACCCACTCATGTAAAGCTTGAGTAGTCAGATTCATGAAATTCACCAAGATTTGGATTAAATTTAAACCATTCTATACAGCTCTAGTTTTGATTAGACCTCTGTGTACTAAAAAAAAAAAAAAAAAAAAAAAAAAAAAAAAAGCCATCACTTTTGAATGCAACCTATATTTTTATATTTTTAAGAAGTCTGAATGTGCTCCAAGCTTGATCTTAAAATGTACAGTGTGTCAATTTATATTCAGTGTCAGAGGGGAATGTGAAGGAAGCAGGGAGGGACAAAAGAGATAACATTCCAACCTTTTAGAGTTTTAGCTGTGGGCAAAGGTTATTAAGATAAGGATCAAAACATGACTGGCTTTTACTATCACCATATATGAAATTATGAAGCTTGAAGTGCCCAAATAAAGAACTTAAACTAAACAATAGAAGCTCTGTAACACTGGTTATTTTTACTTTTGAAGGAACAACAACAAAAAAAATCTTTCCTCCTATCACTTCTCTTTGCTTCCCATTAAAAATAAATTGCATGGTATTTCAGAAACTATTCCAGGCATTTGCTATTTTCATTTGTAGTTCATAAAATATAGCTTAGATTTAGCAATGATTGGAAAAATATGCATTTTGTAGATCAAATTTACATCACAAACTAGTAGCATTTTATGCTTTGTATGTTTGAATTCTGTATAAGTATCAGCCACTGTGGCATTCACATATTTTCAGTAGATGCAGAAAAAATCACTGAAGCTTAGAATTTATTTTAATATCTAAATAAATTCTCAGCTCATCATTCAGATGACTTGTGGACTGCAAATAAAGTCATAAAATGCATGAAGATGAAGAGATTAAATCACACATCCAGACTCTTGCAATGTATAAATATAAATACACACTCACACATGCATACCCCCGCGCCCCATATGCACAGCTAAGGTTCACATCCAAATGCTTTGATCCAAGCCTGTACTTTGGCTGTGGTTCAGACTAGACCAAAATAGCGGTTTCTCTTCCCCCAATCTGCAAAGCTTAAACCTTTAATTTGTAGTAAGAAAAAAGCAGATATACTCATGAATCTATTTAAAGAAGGAAGTTCTGGCAAGGTTCAGCCATATGGTGCCAAAAGCTTGCAAAATAGATAACAAGATTTTAAGGTTATGGAATCTAAGTTTACAGTTATCAAGTCCACTTGCATAACAGAATTCAATTTTTGCAGGATTGGGGCCTAACTGGGATAGTTACATCCCTAGTCTGTCCATAGTCTATGAAAACAAAGAGATTATTGTGTTTAACCTTAATTTTTAAATCAATGGTTTCTTTCACAGTGTTAATTTGAAAATATATATATATATATATATTAATGGTATAAAGTCTTAAGAGCTTGTATGTATTGTTATTAAAACTAATTGTCTGAAAAAGTCGGCTTTAAAACAAGAAAAAACTACAGTTTTAAAATAAAGTTTTAAAATAAAGTTTTTCAAATTATATTCTTAGTCCTTTTCATATCCTTATGATTATCCATTTTTTTATAGTACATTAAAATCAGTTTCAGACTGAATGACCTAGAGTGAAAGCAAATATATATCTTACGAAATTCAGCACAATATTAAAAAAAAAAAATACACAAAAATATTCCAAAATGGAACACAATTATATGTCTTTACTGACATTTGCAAACTTTTTTATTTACTTTCTAGTTTTCAGGATTATCAGCTCTTCAAAAATTTTATTATATTAAACAATTTATAAGGTAACTTACCTATTAATCAAATGAAGTCTGTCATGGCTAACACAGCTATTTTAAGGTAAATTCTCTGATCATTTTGAAAAACTCAATTATTTTGTAAATGTTTTGTAAAGAAGGGCTCTTTCTTATTAATCTTTTCCTTCTTCTTAGATCTTTCAGAAAGAGACCAATAACAGAACCCCTTTGAGTTCCATATTCGGAATTTTCTATAAGGTGAACAATAAACAAATTTATATTGTACAAAGAAATAAAAAAATATATATTTGCTTGTGATACATGTCTTGGTTTTGAAATATTTTGAAAAGTTTAACATATCTCAATTTTGTCTTAGTGTTAAGTTTTTTTTGAGTTGACATCTAATATGTTCTATTTAGTATATTCACTTTTTTATCCAGACTTTACAACTTCACCACAAGATTCTCAAGAATATCTTTATTCTACTCTATTCTATTCAGAATTTAGAAAAGCCCATGTGCTAAGCAGTTTAGCTAATCATTGTCATATACTTTTTCTCTAAGAATTTGTCTTTCAAACCAGTGTCTTACAAAAGAGAGATAATGGAGATAACGGAAATTGCAGGAAAGTAATTTCTGTTTGTTTTATTTGTGTTTGATCTTTTGATCTTATAATTTTACTTATCAATGAAACAAATCTTTGGTAAATTCAACAGATCTAGACTTTCTGAATTATTCCATTTCAGGAGCCTATAAAAGAAGAAGTTAAGAAAATGTGGCCTTTGCTGGCTGAATTAACTAGTGGGAGGTCAACAACAGCACCAGGATCATGAACAACAAGATGAGAAATATCTGAAGTGCCAACAGCAGCAGAAAAGAGCGTAAATGTTGGAAATGATGAAACTGCAGTTGCACAGGGAATCCTTGAAAGGGAGTCCTACGCAAGGCTGAAAAATAGATTAAAACAGGAGAAGAATTAGCATAAGGGGCAGAAAGGGACACAGACAGGGAAAAGGGCAGGAAGGGATGTAATTATAAACATTGGGAAAAAAACTAGAATGACATCAGCAGAGAAAGGCTCTTTAGTGGCAAAGAAGGTTCTGAAGCCAAGGTGCTACCTCCCTTTCTAGCAACTAACGATACAGCAGAAGTAAATTTTTGCCTGTGATCATAGTAGATATAAGGCTTCCTCCTACGCATTTTCATTTCTCCTTTATTCATGGAGACTCCTTAAAAGTCACAGTCACATAAAGGAAAAAAAAAAAAAAAAGTCCTTAATCCACACCTGTACTCAGTCACACTGGTAACTTTGGTGTTAATGTAATTAGATTACACTAACGTCATTATCAGGCTCCTATCAGCAGGCGGTAAAAAGAACCTGAGGAGAAAAGGACATTAGTGAGAGAAGTAGATATAGGTAACAGGTTTCAAACCAAACCAAACCAAACAAACAAACAAAAACCTCGCTAGTTTACTTCTGCTGAGTTTTAATAAATGGTACACTGAAAAGACAAACTCTAGATATCTTCCACTTCAAAAGCAATATTAATTTTGGACAACTAAAATGCAAGTGTCCCATTCCTCTAGCTTCCCTTGTCTCCCTCTGAAAACCCTGCTAGGCGTCTGCTTAAGTATTTATACAGAGGAAAGATAAATTAAGCATGGGACAGCACATGGGTGAAAACACTCAAAGTGAAAATACCGCTTAGCAATAAATTAGTTCAATACCAAAAAAATAATAATAACAAAATACAAGTTTAATATTAAGTAATAAAAGCAAAAACTGCAGCAATCTCCCAGTGTGATCTTAACTGGCAGTTTTGCTATTGAGACAGGAAGAAGAATCTCTTAATTGCTGATTCTGCATGGATTTGCTGTATTACAAACATTCAAGAGAATTAATTCCTATGATATAATATTCAGGTATCCAAATGTGTTTCTTCTAAGAATAGATTATGTCCAGGTACAAAGGAATAGAAAAGGCTGCTAGATGGAGAGAAATTCACTGTAATGAATTTCACTGGTGGAAATTTTTTGGAGTCCATTAGGTCTGCCCTTCATGGACAGACCTCTGAGCCCAAAGCACAAACACCAAGAGATCAGGGACACCTTCATAAAAATGATACATTCCAAGAATACCTGTTTCCAGGTAAAGTCCACGTGTTTTCAGTCAATCAGTTTAATTTTCTTCAGGAAATTTAATTTTAATCTTCTTAAAATGAATTAGTGCAATTTAATGTAAATTAAGTTATCATTCTGCCCTCAATTTCAAAAAGCCAGGACAGGACAAAACACACTTGGATCCAAGGCTTTGGAGTTTAACCACATGACAGTGGCATTAATTATTTGACACATTTATCATGTTTGTTCCTCTGGCAGAGATTGCCAGTTTAGCACCAATAAATCTGTGATTATTTTTGAGACTGCTTTTGAGTTAGTTTTTTCAGCCTGGCAGACTGAAGTAACCTGAAATTGTCAGTGGTTACTTTAATATTCCAAGATGCAAACCTGCATATGAGGGTCTATTTGCAGTTCAGTTATTGTTCCTGAAGGCCTGGGCAATGTCTTTGAGAAGGCAAGCCTGAGCAGCTGTTACCATCCCTCATATTATCGTGTATGAATCAACACCTTTACCTCTATTTATTTTGTCTTCCTGATGGATCCTGTACTTTGTGAACTTGTATAGGACCATATATATATACAAAATATCATAAAAGCTCCTGACCTTCTTTCTCCTACTACAAAGAGAGATTTATGCATGGTCAAACACAATTTATTAAGATAACATTAGAAGTCTATAAACTGTTTTAAAAAGTGTCATGAGAACAGATTTCATTAAAAAAAAAAAAAAAAAAAAAGTATTGAATGGAACTACCTTGAAAATTTAGATAGCATTCGTCTTGAACCAGCTTACCTACAATCATGAAAGAGCAAGTGTAAACGTATATGTATATATATATGTATATATGCACATTCTACAAATATTCTACATCTTGTATATGTTTAGACTAGAGTTCCATAAACTGACTGTAATTTTCATAACTTTGAGGTAATATTTTGTAGATGTGATAACTTTCTGTTAACCAAATCATAAGAAATAAATAAATAAATAAATAAATAAAATAATTAATGAAATATATCAAATAAGTCATCGAAATTAAAAAAAAAAAAAAAAAAAGAAAAAAGAAAAAAGAAAGAAAACAAAATAAAAAATGTCTGACAAAAAGAAAATAGCCTTCCCTCCCTACCTTCCTCTCTCTCTTCCTTCACACATCTGAACAAATAAATTCAAAATACCAGCCATCTGAAAAAATATTGAACTGGAATCTACAACTTCATGCAATGTGGGGAAATGGAATTGTCATAGTAACATATAGTAATTGTAACATAATAGTAATTGTCAAGTAGCTATAAATGCTATCATCAATTTAAAGGCAAAATTATTGTATTTAGAGAACAGTATCCCTGATATGCCTTCACACCTTATTTTACTGGACAGAACTGGTTATTTTACTGATATAGAAATGAAAATCTTAATTCAGCTTTAAATACAAACGTAACTGCTTTCACATATGAAGTTAATATGAGAAGTATTCTAGTTGATTTCAGCTAGAGAAGGATCCAAGATCAGGAAAGTATAGAAGCAAACACTAAAAACAAGCCAACGATATTACATATTAACAAGGAGACTTCCACTAAGTTACATATAACAAGAGTTTCTTGCAAGAATAGACTAGAGGCAGTGCTATTAGTCCTGATGGCATATTCAGCTCTGTGCATTGCAGTCATATGTGTAGTTTGTAATATCATGATCTGTGGTAAAATAAGTATGACTTTTAAATTCCTGTTTCATAATTGCTAACTTTTTGAAAGGTTAAAATAGCAGAAAATCTGAAGTTGTCAATTCATCCTGTCCTAGCTTTCACTTATTTAGAGTATTTGGCCTACAAATCTCTAGCTCTACTCTAGAGAAAAACAAACAAACAAACAAACAAAAACATGCCTTGGTCAAAATTTCCCTTCAAAATTATAATTAAATTTAGAGGATTTCTATACTGGTATCTCTCAATGTATTTGTTGCATGTCATATCTAGTACAGTATCATAAATTGTTTGTTTAACTCTCAGATTAGTACAGCTTTCATGAAGCAGAGTTTCCAACCATTCCACTATTTTGTATCCACCCTTTGAAATCCATAAGTAGTTTTGAAAACTGACAACATGCAACATTCTAATGAGAAATTGGAATACGTGTCTTCTTTCATTCATTTCACTTTTCTTTTCTTTACAAGCACCAAAAAATCATGTAAACAGCTGTTTTATTGTTGGAAAAGGACAATGAGGAAACAAAAATAGACTTAAAATGGTTATTTTTCTGTAAGTAGCAGTCTTCCTTGGCAGAAAGAAGGCTGCATTCTGTCCCAGCCTGAATTCATAAGCCTAACTTGATCGTCTTCTGAAGAATTTATGAATCATGGTTAATAATCAGTTTATACCCTTCTGAGGGAAGAATCACATTTTGAAGCTACAAAGGTCCACTAAATAGCCCATGGGAAATGACCCTGCATCCCATTAAGTATAAAAACTCACTACTGTAGGATTCTATGTCAGGCATAAAATATTTTTCTCTCTCCTTCCTTCAAGTGTCAGAGAGCTCTCTCTGCCTAAATGCTTTATGAAGATTGAAAAGGCATACCAGATTGCTGCTTGTCAGGGAAAACTGTTTTCTTTTTGAAAAAAGTTTTTCCCTTTTACTTTTGTGGAAAAGAAAATAAAACCTTTCTTTTCTTCATTTTCTTATATTTATTATTGTCTACTTTATTGTTCACTTTTTTTTTTTTTTAAGCTTTTATCTTTCTATATGCCTATTTTATCTTTCATATGCCTATGGCAAACAGCATAGTTCTCTTCTTCCTATTCCATGAATCAGATACAATGTATGCTTTAATCTTACTTAGACCAGGTTGCTATTTTCCTATTTAAATGGCAGATATGGATTGAAAGTCAGATTTGAAGGACAGGGGAAAAGTTCTTAGTTCACTGTGATTTAAGGCTTTGTGGGCCGGTTTTTGCCTGATGAAAAGGAAAATCACAATCATATTATTAAGTAATAAAGTGTAATGCTCATTTCCTTAATTATCTATTTACAATTCACTGGCATAAGTCATTCCTCACTAGGTTTGCTGTCTTCAATTACAATGATGGCATTGGTGACACTTTCAACAGGAAAAAGTCATTTAAAAACACAACTTCATGTGTATTGAGTGTACATGGCAAGGTGTTAGTAGCAGGGTGGGGGTGTAGGTGAGCTACAGGGGTGGACTTTTTGAAAAGAAAAATGGAACAAAAAGCAAAACAAAAACCAACCAAACAAAAAAAAAAAAAGAAAAAAGGAAAGAAAATATTAGAGATTATGGAAAATAAGGGAATTACATTCTGACACAATTATCTGAAAAATCCCAAGAAAAAAGATGTGGGAGTCTTCATCAAATTATAATTGTAGAATCACAGAATTATAGAATCATAGAATAATTTAGCTTGGAAGGGACCTTAAAGATCATTTAGTTCCAGCTCCCTGCCATGGACACAGACACCTTCCACTAGACCTGATTGCCCGATGCCCCATCCAACCTGGCCTTAAACACTTCCAGGTATGGGGCATCTATGGCTTCTCTGGGCAACCTCTTCCAGTGCCTCACCACTGTAATAATAAATAATTTCTTCAGGATATCCAACCTAAACTTACTCTCTTTTAGTTTAAAAAAATATCTCTTGTCCTATCACTACACTCCCTGCTAAAGAGTCCCTCGCTATCTTCCCTTTAAGTAATGGAAGGCCACTGTAAGGTCTTCTCAGTCTTCTCTTCCCTAGACTAACAAATCCCATCTCTCTCAGCCTTTCTGCACAGTAAAGGTACTTCAGCGCTCTCATGAACTTCATCACCCTTCTCTGGACTGGCCCGGAAAAGTCTTTGTCTTTCTTAATTCTGTGGGGCTGAACACAGTACTCCAGGTGAGGTGTCATAAGAGCAGAATAAATATTATTAATCTGGTTGCAATTATACTAACATTTATACTTCCATTTATGTACAGTTAAAATGATATATATTATATATATATATAAACTTTAAACTTTCAAGTATTTTCCATTTTCTGTTATGCCATACTCACCTTTCTACTGATCCACTGTGTCCTTAAGGACAATGGCTCTAGTCCTTTGCCAGTTCTTGCCTGTGATGGTGATGTGTGTCTTTCTCCTTAATGATGTCTTCATCCTGACATTGTTATTCACTTAGAGTAATTTTATTGTTTGCTAACCTGTTCTATACCTTGTCCTTTCTTCATTGTTCTGAAAGTCTATGGTATACCCAAATAATATATATACATACATATATGTATGTTTTACATTTATTGTAAAATATATACATACATTTGTCCGTTTTCTCTCTTTGTTATCACTAAACCAGGTTTTACTCAAATCCCAAGGTGACATCTCTCTGATGAACAATAATTGGCCACAGGTGAATCACTTATAGCTCTCCCTGTATTTTCAAGGTGTTTGCTGCCATCCCATGTCTTTACTCCTCTATGCTTTATTTTATTCCAGGAAAATATAGCCTTCATTCCACGTGAGTGACTATCTGCTAATATTGTCTATTAATTACAAAATATACAGAATAATAATTGTTACACCGCACAACACTGCAAAAGTAACCAAAAGCTAAAACAAAGTAGGGAACAGCTGCCTGATCATAAGATATTTTTCATTAGGATCTAAAATCAAATCTGCAGACAGGCTGAGATAAGTTCAGGAAAAGCCTGACAGGTTCTGATTCCTAAAAGAAGGCTGTGGTCTCTTAAAAGCTGTAGCAATTCCATGTTTACTGGGCTAAAATGCTGCATTGTGTAATAAAAATTGAGCTTTTCCACATTATTGAGCTAGGAATTCCTTACTGCACCTGAGTTCCCAATAGATATTGAGCAATAGTGCAACCACTACATGCATCTCTTGGAGCACTCAGTAAGTCACTGTTTGAAAAAAAAAAAAAAAAAAAAAAAAAAAAAAAAACACAGCTGGGAGAAGAACAAGCAAGGGTGAGATACAGTGTGTATCTCTGTATTCTCTCCACCTCCTTCTGGAATATGCATTCTTGAAGACCATTCTCATTTGACAAAGAGCACACAGAACTGAATACATTCAAATGTTTTAAACCTTTATTCTGTCTTAACATGTCTCCACCAAAAGCTATTAGACTCTTTATCTTGTATTCATTTAGGCCACTAGGTCAGATTGTGGATTTAGCTTGGATAAGGAAAAAAAGCAATTTGTACTGCCCAGAAATTACTCTGGAGAGATTTTGTTTTCTCATAACACAAGGTTATTATTTGTTCTTAGCCTTCTGTGTCATGTACAAAATGGTTGATTCCTACTCCATTGTTTTTTAAGCACTTCCTGCACAGAGGACAACTTCACAAATATGTTGTGTACTCTGCAGGATGGGGCAGAAATGTCATTAAAAATTAATGGAAACATGTCTCATGATTTCATATGTAAAACTCTAAGTGCTTTCCTGGTGCCATATATATTTCATTATAAAACTATTAATGACATAGGTAATTATTGTACAACACATTCTTAGTGCATTAAAAATAAATAAATAAATAAATAAAATCTATGCATAGTCTCAGAAAAGAAATGGAAGTAAAGTGCATTTTATAACTAGTATGTAGCTTGCTTGATTAAAGCAAAGTTATTCTTTAGTTTCTGTATCTATACAGTCCCATTTGGCCCAAGCAGGAATACAGCAGTATGCAGAACAGACTTGCCAGGATTCTGATGAAATATGTACTTGATCATTTTACTCCCGGACTGCTGATTCAACGTCTTTGGAAACTACTTCCAACAGCAAGCATCTTACCAAACATACTTAAATGTATCTTGTGTATACAGATGGGTCCAGTGTATCCAACAGAAAAATAAACAACAGAAAAATAAAGCCATCTACTGAGAATTGGTCACATCACTTGAACATGAATACTTAGTTGCTATTCAATGTTTTACATCTGTAGATCTCAGAGTGCTCTTTCAAAATATTATCCACATTTCTCACTGTGGAAACTGAATCACAAAATGATAACCAAGTTGTGTGATGCCAACGCACATAGAGGTTTGGTAAAGTTTGTGAGACAAACATCAAATTTTATCCTCTGCTATGAGAGTCTAGTATACCAGAAAATAACATAAAAGTGCCTATAAGTGTTTCTCTGATACAGATTAATGAAACAACAGTGATGTTTTATTTCATCCAGGAAAATACCTTAACCCATTGGCTTTTTGTTGGTAAATTTGGTCTTTTGTTGATAACTCCCACAGATTTCTTCTTCTCATCCTTTTAAGTACAACAAGCATTGAAGATTTAGGAAGAAAACTGGAAAAGAAAACTCACAACTAGCAAAAATGTAAAATATCTTTTTAAGCATGTCTATAGTTAAAGCATTTTTAAGAAACATTCATGAGTCCTTTGCTGCCAGAATAAGTTTTTCAAGCAAACACTTCTATGTATAAGGTTGTAATATTTTATGATTTATTCCCATTGACATGAACACATAGGCCCTCAATTTTCCTACAGAAGAGGTAAGTTTTTTTTTTTTTCTTATAAAAACAACTCTTTAGCAGACATATTGCTTGTTTAGATAAAAGCTTGAATACAACTCTAAGTATAAAATAAAGCTATTAGAAAAAAAAAGTAATTATGATATATTATATAGAAAGACAAAAGTTTAGAAGCCCATCTACAGCCTACTTATGTGAGAGACTTGGATAAAACTGACAGAAAAAAATGCCTGTAAATGTGAACACAGCAAGTAACCACATGTTGCTATTACAAAAGCATCATTTACATTAAACATCTGGATTTTGTGAACTTCATTCAAAAAAAAAAATAATAATAACACCAAATGCTGGAATGTACTTTGGAGTTGCAACTCTAAATCTCATTTTGCTTAACTGACTTCTAAGCATTCTAAGAGAATGTTTTTAATTGCAGTCCTAAAAATATCGGTGCAATTATTTATACAAAAAAACACCTTTCTTACAGGAGCACATCTTGTTGAAAAATCAGCATATTTTAAACTTTTCTAGTGCTTTCAGATAAAGCATTAAAGTTTCCGGAAGTACAGAAAAAACTCCATCTGAGAAGAGACTAAATGGTAAAGACTACTTTATTTAGACCTCTACAGTGACTAAAACAACAAAGTCAAAGTTAGAAGAAATGTTAAGGATATATGTAAAATAAGGAGGGCAAGTGGTACCATCAGAGATTATCTGTCCTCTCACTGCTTTCACATTTATATACTTAATAACTAATAAAATGTGAATAGACTACTGTAGTCAATAACTAAGGACTTCCACCTGCGCAGAGGTTACTTATGCTCCTTAGAGAGCATAAGTAATGGAATATTACACAATGGCAACTATGTAAGCCTGGCAATACAATGCCAACAATGAGATCTAAATGCTTTTCTTGGATCAAGTTTTCATTCAGTGCTAAGACTTAGTCTAAAATTGGCATTTGGAAGCAGACCAAACAATAAGACAGCTCCAGAATCAGGGAAGTAGAAGAAAAAAAAAAAAAAAGAGTCTATAAATACTGTATTTGCAGTGGGTAATTTGGCACATTTATTCATAAAATATAAGAAGTTAAGAAAACGGTGTTTTGTTTCTTTTAAGTCCCTCTCAGATAGTGATCTATAGTTTTCATACCTTACAACTTTATACTCTGTTGTCTTCGTAGATATGTTCCTAAGAAGGAACATATCCATAGGTATGTCTCATAAGAAGGAGAAACTGAGAAAAAATAAAAATCAGTACATGTTGTTACTTTCCCTTTTTTATTAATATTAATAATAAATATTAATATGATATAAATATAAAAATTATATAATATGAATGTTAATATTAATATTAAATAATGAATATGCCCTTTTTGGCCATATGCCAATCAACTTGCTTTAGTCATTTGATACTGTTTAGATTAATCTGTATCTAAAATATTAATGAGAGGATCTGTTTTACTTTAATGCTCTTTTTATGGTTCCTTGAATTTACAGCAACAAAATATCAAATTTGAGAAGGAAAGAAAAACACATTAATTTGATAGGATTTTTGTTTTCATCAGTGTTTACAGCTGCAGTTACAATTTCTTTCCACACTACAAGCTAATGGTCAGACTGTCACCTCTTTCCAAATAAATTTCTGAGCCAGAGGTAGGTACACTATGCCTGGCGCACCTATGCTGCTATTAGATATTCTTATCTGGACATGAAAACAGTGGTCTAGATATGACTGCACTAATTGTGGCTCACAGAAGTTTTTTTGCTAGGGAACATTTCTGTAGTTTTCGCTAGTAAGCACAATGGCATTTTTTGTGCTATGATATGATTATATGAGCAAATTCTGGACAGGTAAAGTTAAATATATTAATTTACATACTTGACCTCACTGGAATCTATAGCAAGAAAGAACACTTCTTTTGAGGGGATGCATTAAAAAAGCTAGGGAGACTATGTTATACAATTGGGAGAAACAGGATTATCACTGTTCAGTTTAGCGGGGCCATGCCTCTATACTTCAGAAGGAAATGGCCGTTGGTATCATTCCAAGCAAATTTACCAATATTCTTTTTTTTCACAAAGAAAAGAAAAAATTACATAAATAAAGGACTATTATTTACTATTATTAGCATAATATTACTAAGAACAACAACTAGTGGAAATGATCATACCCTTTTTATTAGCATATATTTCATAGATATCCCAAATTATCTTCTAGTTGGTTTCCTTATTAATTCAGCTAGAGAAGACACATCATTACAAGATTAAAACTGCATTATTATTGCTGGGTGATATCAAGCTTACTGGAAACAATAGTTGTTGTGACAACAGTCACTGGAAAAGAAAATTAAATATGTCTAAAAGTACCACTGATAAGGCTGTAGTCAGAATTCTCTTTTTAATCTACATTATAACAAGTGTTTTTTTTTTTTTTCTTTCATGTTGCTAAATCATATAAATATTAGACTAAATTGCACCAACATTTGTGCCTTATTCCAGTGCTTCACTTACATGAAAGTAAGGAAAATTTACTAATTTTCCAAATATGGTATATCAGATGACTCTTGGAAATACTTACCCACATCACTCATGAAAAAGAAAGTTCGTTCCAGCAGGTAAGAACAATATGGACAAAGATATATTTTGCAATGCAAATAAAAAGGATTAAATAAACAAATACCTCCATCAGACTAACTGTAAAATCATAAGGCTGCAGAGTATGATATGCATAAATAATAATTATATACAAATATATACTTTGAAAATGAACATCAAAAGTGTGTTTATATTGCAGTGAAATTAAGCATGTGTCCCAGTTAATATTAATAACTTCCCTGTTATATGAGTGTGTTTTCAATTTAGGAACATTTTATTTTGTAGTCATCCCCACTGAGTTGGATTCACTGTTACAATTCTTACGCAAAAACCACATGAGTGGACCACTACTGTGGGCAAAAAAGCCTTCCATGCTTCTCTGCCACTGATGCTTCTGAACGGGGTACTACAGAGTCATATTTGTGGTGTTACACAAGGTCTTTTTATATACATAGTTCTAGCTGATAACCAATGTATAATTTCAAGAACATATGCATCAGAAAATATAATAAAAACTGTCAGTGGAACACTGTAAAATAGAATTTGAAAGTACTGAGGGAAATGATGGAGGAAAGGTGTTATTTAGTATAGAAAGCCTGATATTAAGTGCTAACAAGCCATTCACACAATTTTCTGTGTTTATTAATTCCAATTATATATTTAAATAGGAAATCCTCTTTAACATCTTCATCAATGATATGGATGACGGCATTGAGTGCACCCTCAGTAAGTTTGCAGATGACACCAAGCTAGGTGCATGTGTCGATCTGCTCGAGGGTAGGAAGGCTCTGCAGGAGGATCTGGATAGGCTGCACCGATGGGCTGAGGTCAACTGTATGAAGTTCAACAAGGCCAAGTGCCGGGTCCTGCACCTGGGGCGCAATAACCCCAAGCAGAACTACAGGCTGGGAGAGGAATGGTTGGAGAGCTGCCAGGCAGAGAAGGACCTGGGAGTGATGGTGGACAGTCGGCTGAATATGAGCCAGCAGTGTGCTCAGGTGGCCAAGAAGGCCAACGGCATCCTGGCTTGTATCAGAAACACTGTGACCAGCAGGGCTAGGGAGGTGATCGTCCCCCTGTACTCGGCTCTGGTGAGGCTGCACCTCGAGTACTGTGTTCAGTTTTGGGCCCCTCGCTACAAGAAGGACATCGAGGTGCTTGAGCGGGTCCAAAGAAGGGCGACGAAGCTGGTGAGGGGCCTGGAGAGCAAGTCCTATGAGGAGCGGCTGAAGGAGCTGGGCTTGTTCAGCCTAGAGAAGAGGAGGCTCAGGGGTGACCTTATTGCTCTGTATAAGTACATTAAAGGAGGCTGTAGAGAGGTGGGGGTTGGCCTGTTCTCCCATGTGCCTGGTGACAGGACGAGGGGGAATGGGCTCAAGTTGAGCCAGGGGAGTTTTAGGTTAGATGTTAGGAAGAATTTCTTTACTGAAAGGGTTGTTAGGCACTGGAACAGGCTGCCCAGGGAGGTGGTGGAGTCACCATCCCTGGAAGTCTTCAAAAGACGTTTAGATGTAGAGCTTAGGGATATGGTTTAGTGGGGACTGTTAGTGTTAGGTTAGAGGTTGGACTCGATGATCTTGAGGTCTCTTCCAACCTAGAAATTCTGTGATTCTGTGAAAAATAAAGCTATGGGACTACGCTGCCTACCTAAGCTAGCAAATGATCACCACCTTCTAAGGGGAGATCAGAGAAGCACCAAATGCAAAATGCACAATAGTAATGTGAAAAGTCATCTGGTTAACTCTGGACAAGCTAAAAACCATTAAGGAATATTGAGGCTGTGTTTTTAGAAACTGTTAACAGTTTCTGGACAAGTGATTCCTGGGCAGATCCATACTAGAAATCAGGTTTAATCTGAATAAGGAAAAGAGAAAAGAAAAAGAGAAAAGGACAGGAAAAAAAAAAAAAAAAAGAGAGAGAGAGACACACACACACAAAACGCAACTTATCAGGAGCAGCAAGTCTGTCTAAAGGGCCAATAAATAGCCAAGGCGTAAAATGAGTGCTTGGATGAGATGACAACATGGATGACAACATAGCAGAGGAACTAAATTGCTATTTCAAATCTCTCTGCATCAGGTAGGCATCTGAAGATTTATGTTTTTTTAAAAAAAAAGCCAGAACTGTTTTTCACAGAGAACAAAAATAGAATACAAGTATCAGATTTAAATGTCAGGAGTACAGCATATAGGACAACTTGACAAAAAGAATGATTTTAGATCACTAAAGCCAAATGTACTTCCAGAAGCTCTGCTGAAATTCAAAAAAGAAATGGTTTAACTACTGACTGAAGTATGTGACTTCACTCACAACTGTCTTGCTATCAGAGAGCCAGAAAGAGACTTCCTCTGGAGATGAAGGGTACCACAGATCAATAAGCCCTGTGTCCACACTCTGAATGAAACTGATAAAAAATAATAATAATAATAATAATGGCAATATCTGGAACCTGTACAGTGGGCCTAGGAAGTAAATAGTCACAGTTCAAGAAGAGACTCTAACCTGGCTAAATAACCAGTTATAAATTATAAATGAATGGTTATTTTTACAGAGGAGAAAAGTGACCAGCGCATTTCTAAATAGTCATGAAAAAGAGATTAATAACTATGTTATCAAGTTTGCTGATCACACTGGATCATAAAAAGGACAGTTGGTTGCAGAGAACTGCAGAAGGTCTACACAGCACTAAAGGACTGGATTATAAATTGGAAGATGGAAATTAATGCAGGGAAATGTGAAGTGATGCACATGTGGAAAAACAAACTTAATTTTATGATAGGTTCTAGGTTATGATAGGTTATGATGGGTTCTAAGATGACCATTACGACTCAGGAATTATCGTCAGTTATCATCAATATATCATCAATTATAATAGATAGTTTCTCAAAATTATCTCTTCAGTGATCAAAAAAAAAAAAAAGCAAAAAACAAGAACAACAAAACAAAACAAAACAAAAAACAAACAAACAAACAAAAAAACACAAAACAAAACAAAAAGCCCAAAACCAACAACAAATGATGGTAATGTCTATTGATAGGTGTGTAACAGTTTCCAAGTGAAGAAATATTAAATAGGCTAGTATGCCTCAAGTAGTGTCTGCTTCACCTTCAGTTCAAGAACTAGATGCAATCAAACAAAACCATTAACTGACATGTTCAAATCAAGAAAAAAAGAATGATCTGCACACAAAATGTAAATTAACTATGGTAGTAGCCAATTCAAAAGGCAGTGGGACTCAACTGTTCATTTAGATTCAAAATACAAGGAGGTATGGAAGAAAAGGTCAATGAAGCCTGTAAGGAATGGAGATATCACCATTGCCAACAAAAGTTTTCCAAGAATGTAACTGTCAGAGGAAGAAAAATGTTCAGGGGAATTTCACAGTACTTGTCATCATCCTCCTTTTTTTTTTTTTTTTTTTCAGATATCTGCTTTTGCCTACTATTAAGAGGCAGGATATGGGACCAGACAGGTTTTTGGTCTGAACTAGCACAGCTGTTCTTAGTGATAAATTTTCTGTTCTTCATTATGAAATAAATAAATAAATAAATTGTTAAGTTTACCACATATTAGTCAAGACTAAATGTTATTTTTTTTTTTAATTTTTAATTTTCAAGCTCATTTTGCAAATGAGCTTGAAAGCCCTTCTGTTGAACATCGTATAGGGAAGGGAAGGGAAGGGAAGGGAAGGGAAGGGAAGGGAAGGGAAGGGAAGGGAAGGGAAGGGAAGGGAAGGGAAGGGAAGGGAAGGGAAGGGAAGGGAAGGGAAGGGAAGGGAAGGGAAGGGAAGGGAAGGGAAGGGAAGGGAAGGGAAGGGAAGGGAAGGGAAGGGAAGGGAAGGGAAGGGAAGGGAAGGGAAGGGAAGGGAAGGGAAGGGAAGGGAAGGGAAGAAGCCATCTACTTTTGCAGAATCTTTACGTTCACTTTTGAAGAAGAGAAAGTTTTTACCTTTTAAATCACTCATTCAGCTACATGAGGGTTAAGCAAGGTCAGATTTTTATAATATTGGTGACAATTAGGAGTGATCAAGTTACCTCATTGTAATTATTTAACATGTATCAATTGAACCTTAATTTTTGTTTGTATGTGTGCTCCTGATATGGCACGACTGTAAAGACAAATGATTTTTTTCAGCTCCAACCATGTAGTTGGCATTGTGTAACAATACCCACAAACAGGTCATTAAAAGAACTTTTTTTATCAAAAGCTTCAGAGACAAGAAAATCCCAGCAATCAAAAATAGTGTATGCTTGTGACATAACTTCTCATTTTAGTAATTCATGCTTCCTTTCATCTTTCTCATTTGGTAAGATGATATTTCCCTCATACAACACAGTTTCTCCCCTTTGTTCAAGGAGAGACAGGGTACCAGAAGATAAAAAATTCATAAAAATTCAACACAGTGTTCCTGCTGTGACAGAACATAACGAGGAAAATGACAGAATAACAGAATCACAGAATTTCTAGGTTGGAAGAGATCTCAAGATCATCGAGTCCAACCTCTGACCTAACACTAACAATCCCCACTAAACCATATACCTAAGCTCTACATCTAAGCGTCTTTTAAAGACTTCCAGGGATGCTGACTCCACCACTTCCCTGGGCAGACTGTTCCAATGTCCAACAACCCTTTCGGTAAAGAAGTTCTTCCTAACATTCAACCTAAAACTCCCCTGGCGCAACTTAAGCCCATTCCCCCTCGTCCTGTCACCAGGCACGTGGGAGAACAGAACAACCCCCACCTCGCTACAGCCTCCTTTAAGGTACCTGTAGAGAGTGATAAGTATTCGAGGTGCGGCCTCACCAGAGCCGAGTACAGGGGGATGATCACCTCCCTAGCCCTGCTGGCCACCCTGTTTCTTATGCAAGCCAGGATGCCGTTGGCCTTCTTGGCCACCTGAGCACACTGCTGGCTCATATTCAGCCAACTATCAACCATCACTCCCAGGTCCTTCTCTGCCTGGCAGCTCTCCAACCACTCATCTCCCAGCCTGTAGTTCTGCTTGGGATTATTGCGCCCCAGGTGCAGGACCTGGCACTTGGCCTTATTGAACTTCATGCAGTTGACCTCAGCCCATCGGTGCAGCCTATCCAGATCCTCCTGCAGAGTCTTCCTACCCTCAAGCAGATCGACACACGCACCTAACTTGGTGTCATCTGCAAACTTACTGAGGGTGCACTCAATGCCCTCGTCCAGATCATCGATGAAGATATTAAAGAGGACCGGCCCCAGCACCGAGCCCTGGGGAATGCCACTAGTGACTGGCCTCCAACTGGACTTGACTCCATTTACCACAACTCTCTGGGCCAGGCTATCCAGCCAGTTTCTAACCCAACGAAGCGTGCACCAGTCCAAGCCAAAAGCAGCCAGTTTCTTGAGGAGAATGCTGTGGGAAATGATGTCAAATCCTTGCTGAAGTCAAGGTAGACCACATCCACAGCCTTTCCCCTCATCCATCCAGCGCGTCACTTTGTCATAGAAGGAGATCACGTTCGTCAAGCAGGACCTGCCTTTCATAAACACATGCTGACTGGGCCTGCTTGCCTTGCAAGTTCTGTGTGATGACTCTCAAGAGAATCTGCTCCATGAGCTTCCCTGGCACTGAGGTCAAACTGACAGGCCTATAGTTCCCCCGGTCTGCCCTCCGGCCCTTCTTGTAGATGGGCGTCACGTTTGCTAGCTGCCAGTCAACTGGGAACTCCCCCGATAGCCAGGACTGTTGATAAATGATGGTAAGCGTCTTGGCCAGCTCTTCTGCCAGTTCTCTCAGTACCCTCGGGTGGATCCCATCCGGCCCCATCAACTTGCGCACATCCAAGTGCCGTACCAGGTCACCAACCATTTCTTCATGGATAGTGAGGGCCACATCCTGCTCCCTATCCCCTTCTACCAGCTCAGGGTACTGGGTATCCAGAGAACAACTGGTATTGCCACTAAAGACTGAGGCGAAGAAGGCATTAAGCACCTCCACCTTTTCCTCATCTCTTGTAACTAAGTTTCCCCCCGCATCCAGTAAAGGATGGAGATTCTCCTTAGTCCTCCTTTTTGTGTTGATGTATTTATAAAAACATTTTTTGTTATCTTTAACGGCAGTAGCCAGATTGAGCTCCAGATGAGCTTTGGCCTTTCTAATTTTGTCCCTGCACAGCCTCGCAACATCCTTATAGTCCTCCCTACTGGTCTACCCTCTTTTCCAAAGATAAACCCTCTTTTTTCTCCTAAGCTCAAGCCACAATTCTCTGTTCAGCCAGGCTGGTCTTCTTCCCTGCCGGCTCATCTTTGGGCACGTGGGGACAGACCGTTCCTGCGCCATTAAGATTTCCCTCTTGAAGAACGCCCAGCCTTCCTGGACTCCTCTGCCCTTCAGAACCGCCTCCCAAAGGACTCTACCAACCAGTATCCTCATCAGCACAAAGTCAGCCCTCCGGAAATCCAATACAGTGGTTTTACTGGTCCCCTTTCTGGCCTCGCCAAGAATAGAGAACTCCACCATTTCGTGGTCACTCTGCCCAAGACAGCTCCCGACAACCACATCCTCCACCAGTCCTTCTCTGTTTGTGAAGAGAAGGTCTAGCGGGGCGCCACCCCTGGTAGGTTCACTAATCAGCTGCGTCAGGAAGCTATCTTCCACTTTCTCCAGAAACCTCCTAGACTGCTTCCTCTGGGCTGTGTTGTGCTTCCAGGATATGTCAGGGAAGTTGAAGTCCCCCACGAGTACAAGCGCCGACGAATTCGCAACTTCTGTCAGCTGCCTGTAGAACTCCTCATCCGTCTCCTCATCCTGGTTCGGTGGTCTATAGCAGACCCCGACCAGGACACTAGCCTTGTTGTCCCTGCCGATCCTAACCCAAAGGGACTCGATCTTGTCATTCCTAGCCTCGAGTTCTACAACATCGAAAGACTCTCTAATATAGAGAGCCTCACTGCCACCCCTTCTGTGCTGCCTGTCCCTTCTGAAGAGCCTATAGCCAGGCATCGCAGCACTCCAGTCATGAGACTGGTCCCACCACGTTTCCGTGATGGCAACCAAGTCGTAGCCTGCCCGCTGCACGATGGCTTCCAGCTCCTCCTGTTTGTTACCCATGCTGCGTGCATTGGTGTAGATGCACTTCAGCTGGGCCTTTACCTTATCCTCTGGCCTTGCCATTGCTCCCCCTGGCACAGCCCCAACAGTCCTTGCTTCAGCCCCATCCCCCTTCTTACCTAGTTTAAAGCCCTATCAATGAGCCCCGCCAGCTCCTGGCCCAGGATCCTTTTTCCCCTAAAGGATAGGGACCCGTCTACGGCCATCAGACCAGGTGCTGAGTAAACTGCCCCATGGTCGAAAAACCCAAGATTTCTGCGTAGGCACCAGCCCCGGAGCCACGTGTTTAACAGGTGGGCTTTCCTTGTCCTCTCCGTACCCTTCCCTGTCAACGTAGGGATGGACGAAAATACTACCTGCACTCCTGCTCCGTCCACTAACCGTCCCAGCCCCCTAAAGTCTCTTTTGATAGCCTTCAGGCTTCTGTCATCAATGTCATCACTACCTGCCTGGACTATCACAAGAGGATAATAGTCTGAGGGGCGTACCAGGTTGGGGAGCTGATGATTCTTCATAACACATATGAAGTTCACTGGATATAGAAATCAACATTTTCATGTTTTGAAAGAATTTTCTACAATTTTCCAACTATGTAAGAAATATCATTAAGAATAACTGTACATGTCGACAATTGGACTGTAATATGAACAGAAACTGTGATAATGGAGGATTTTATTTACATATGTATTGATTGAAAAACAGCTATGCAAAAAAGCAACAACCACAACAACAACAACAACAACACAAGGAAAGCAATATAAAATTATAATGCAAGACTGGATGCTACTGAGCTGGTTGGATTGTTTGTGGGAAGAGTCCTTTCTGCCATCATTTCTGGGAATAAGATTGCACAGAAAAAAAACAAACTCATATAAAATTATTAAACTAAGTAAACCTTTTCGCATAGCATAAGAAGTCTTGGCAGAGAAGGGGGAGAGAAACAACTGCAAATTATAAGATAGGAAGATGCAGTGGCTTTCTGGAGTGTGTTAGAATCATTCTGCCTAATTTTTCTTTGTATTTTATAAATTGTGTGCATCCAATGCAGCTTGAAAATGGGGATCTTCTCACCATTGGGAATATACATTTCTAGGTCTGTTTTATCATAACCTGTATCAAAACCAACCAACATGTTTTGATTGTTTCCAAAATGACACTTTCTTTTCACTGTTGGAACATCTGAATTTACGTTGCATTTCCAAAGAGATTTTGTTTGGGTGTTCTCCAATGCAGAGAAGAGACTACTGATGAGCACTGGGAAATAATCTGAGAAATAATCTTCAGGCTGCTGAGCCTGCAACTGAAATTCATCTCAGCTAAATCTAAACAGGGAGGAGGGTTATAGAGGTCAAATGTAGTTATGTAGTATGTAAAGAGTAGAATGAGCAAATAATTGAAAGGTTTTTTAAAAATATATAAACAGTCTGGTAAAAAGACAGATTGAGGAGGGTTTATACAAATAAGCAGAAGAAAGTTAAAAGGATAATTAGAGGAGCAAAGAAATAATATTGAATGTCAAGTTGCATGCGATATTTCAATTAAGGGCACTTCAACTATATCTGTAATAGAGACATAAGTTCAAAGGTTAAATTGTCCCATTAAAAACAATGATGGGGGATTGAAGACAGGGCATAAGGAAATGGCAATTTGTTAAATATTATTTAGCTTCTATTATTACAGCTGAAGAAGATGGAAAACTGCTTGGGAGAAAAACTGTGTATTTTGAAAAGGTGCAGGTAGAATTGGAAGTAAATGGGTAGAGTCATTTGGCTGCAAATGTACATTTCTTTACTGTCATGCAAGGAGGTATAAATGAGATATAGGAAATACACTCTAACTGGCTTTAAATTAGGGACGTTCTAGGTCTCATTAACGCTGGTGTAGCACAAATACCTTTATAATCATTTTTCACAGTGAAGTTGATCATGGGCTTTTAGAAAATAAAGTAATAGAAATCATAAAGGTTAGTGGAAGATTAATCCACCAACAGATACTATCCAAATCCAGTGAGGGGAATGTGAGATAGAAGAGCAGAACTAGTCCAAACCTATACTAAAAAACTGTATGGAAACAAATATGGGGAAAACCTGAAAAGACTCTTGCAAAATACACAGAAATGTATTTCCTCAGATCAGATACTAGCACTGCAATGTAATATTAAAGCTTTGAGCTGGAAATGTATCACGGCATATAAATGAATACACTAACCATCTTAGTTTATAAACTTTGAATAAAATTCAAGTGGAGTATCATATTCAAAAGATCTGGAAATGTTCGTATGGCATAAGTTTTAAAATAACAATACAGAACAAAAGCAGCATACATAGTAAAGAGATAAATCAGAATATTTTTAAAACACAGACAGAGGAATACTATACAATGTGCATTAACTATAAAGACTTAAATACAAGATAAGATTTCTGTGATTAAATACTTTAAATCAAAGTTCAGCACCCTTTATTTCCAAAATTTCCTGTTCACTATTCACTTAAGCATTTGTGGACTTCTAAAAGTATCCAGTAGCCAGCAACTCCTATCAAAACTGTGGGAATGAAGAGCTGCTGGGAGTTCTGAATATCTGGCAATTTGAGTGCATCATCTTTCATAATATCATTTTTACAGGGAAAAGTTAGACCTGTGCTGCCTTCTCTGGTCTTCATTTGCCATTTTCTCTTTAATTGCTTGCAGGCAAGATTGGCTTGATCAGGTTCGCATCTGGTGCATCCCATCTCCTGTTCCATCTTTGCACCATTGGAAGCTCTGAGCTAAACCATGTGAGGAAGGAGCCTTTTGAATACAAAATGAAAAGTGGAAGGCTAGAAAGCTGTCCAGAAACCAACCTCCCCCTAATTATATCAGTCCAGACAACTAAATAGCAGATAAGGCCATGAACAAGATATATATTTGTAGTCCTTGCCATTTAGCCTACGGAAAAACCCTCCATTAACTGAATTTTATGGCATGTGTGCAACCTGAGCAATCAGTTCTGGCTTGCTCCAACAGCAGTCTCTTTTACTAGAAAACAAACAAACGACAAAACAAAACAAACAAACAAAAAAACTACTGTTTCCTCTGTAGTCAAAAAAAAAAAAAACAACGGGCCAGGGATTGTTTAAAACTGTAGGAAGATACTGTCTTTGCCCTTTGAAAGCTTATCTGTGGCTGGAGCAGATTCTCTGCTTGGCTGTTTGCTGCTTTTGAGCCTCTTTCCTTGGCTGCATGTATACTGCAAAGTATCATAAAATAATAAATATACCAAGAGGGAAGGGACCCACAAGGATCACCAAGTCCTGACTCCACACAGGACCACCCAAAAATGAGAACATATGTCTGAGAGTCTTGTCCAAATGCTTCTGGAACTCCAACAGGCTCAGTGCTGTGACCACTGCCCTGGGGAGCCAGTCCCAGTGCCCGACCACCTCTCAGTGAAAAACCTTTTCCTAACACCCAGTCTGACTCCCTCCCCTCTCTCAGCTCCATGCTGTTCCCTCGGATCCTGTCACTGTCCCCAGAGAGCAGAGCTCAGCTCCTACACATCCGTTCCCCTTGTGAGGAAGCTGCAGGCTGCCATGAGGCCTTCCCTCAGTCTCCTCTGCTCTGGGCTGAGCAAACCAAGGGACCTTGGTCACTCCTCATTCATCTTGCCCTCTAGACTGTTCACCATCTTAGTAGCACTTCTTTGGATATTCTCTATAGATTTATGTCCTTCTTATGTTTTACCCAAAACTGCACGCAGCACTTGAGGTGAGGCTGCACCAGGGCAGAGCAGAGCAGGATAATCCCTTCCTTTGACCAGCTAGCAATGCCATGCCTGATGCACCTCAGGGTATGGTTGGCGCTTTTGGCTGCCAAGGTACACTGCTGATTCATATTCAACTTGCTATGAATGAAGTCCCCCACCCTCCAGATCCCTTTCTGAGGGGCTGCTCTAAAGCCTCTCATCCCCCAGAGGCTATGCAAGCATAGTAAGGGTGCAGAATTTGGCACTTGTTAAACTTCATATTGTTGGTGATTGCCCAGCCCTCTAATCTGTCAAGATCTCAAGAATACCTGCTTCATTAGGAGACTTGATTACTGTATCTCTTTAAAAGCTCTCATTAGGTTTGTCACATTACCTCTGAATCAAAGAGCTAAAGTGCTAGACTATTCTGATAAATCTGAAGTATATTATGGCAGTCCTCTGCTTTGTACAGCAACTGTTTCCAATACAACATATTTACTCTGAAATATCACTGTTTTTTTTTTTTTTTTTTTTTTTTTTTAAGTTCTTATTAATGTAGGCCCTGGCTCTGTTCTTGAATCTCATTTTGACAGGTATCTATGCTCCATGTATCTACTTTTATTTAAATACCATACAGTCACCTCTTTGGAAGATAAATGTCTTTTGCACTGTTTAGTTCAATTTAAGATGGTCTAAATTATGTCACAGTGCACATTTTTATGTCTCAATGTTGTTTAAAATAACAAATGCCCTGATGGAGAAATATACTAATAAATTGTTATTATTAACATGGTAGCAATCATGTTTGTTATTTCACTTCTTTAGAAGCAAGGAGAAAACATATTAATCAATAAGATATTATTACTCCTATGCAAAAAGTTTATGTATTAAAATATATATATATATATCAATGTGAGAAATATATGCTAAAAGCTAAGATTTGAGGCTTAAATCAGATTAGAGCACAAATCTGCTTTTATCATAAAAGAAGAAGGAAAAAAAATCCTTGAATTATTTTCTTTTTTCAATGCTACATATCTCAAGCCATTACTGCCAAGACATCAAATGAAAACTGCTTCTTCTAGAAGCTAAAATTGTGAACACTACAAGTCATGTTGCAGTTGACATGAAAACAACCATTGCTGGCATATCTTGTATTTTTACAGCTGACTATTCTCTCCCTGACATTTTTAGTAAAGTTGAGCAATATCCAGATTCCAGCCTTGATACCAGTCGGCACAGCAACATTCATCTTAAGATGACATCTGTTGAGAATTTTTCAATAACTTAATGGTTATAAAGCATGTGAGGAGGGGGATAATAGAGGGATTATGACATAAAAATGCTAAAGCCCTTGTGGGGGAACTGCTGCACATAAAGTTTTGATTTGGTAATTCAAACTAATGCAGTTTGTAGTCCTCTAGAGAGAGGGCAATAATGGTGCACAATATGCTCTTAAACACTGATGCATAACACATTGTGCTAGAGCCAAAAGGCACAGTACAATATCATTATGGTGCAGGGAGAAATAGTAACTTTGGGAGTTGTTTCCATGAAGAACTGAATGCACAGGTTAAAAAACAAAACAAACCAAAACAAACAAACAAACAAAAAAAACCACAACTCCTTAATCTATTCATTTGGCTATCCTAGGAAAAAAATGACATTTATTGTTAATATGGTAAAGTGATAATGCTAAGAGTACAAAGATCAATGTCATGCAATAATACATATAAAAGTAATAAATATATATTTTTTTTACAAAAATGGATTGAGTAAGATTAAAATTTAGGATTGCCTAAATTATACCAAAATTTACACACCATACAAAGGATGCACATTCTTTTGAGTATTTTTTTTCTTTTGCCTATTTTATTTTTGTTGCATTTGGTTTATTTAATTTGCATTGCATGTGCTGCTGGATGTAATGTGGAAAATAAGATTTAAATGAGAACACAATTTTTTGATTACTTCAGGACTTCTGGCAGAGTGAATTTAAGGTGACAAAACTAATATGTTTGAATGATAAATTGTCTGTACTAGGACAAAGCAAAATAAATAAATAAAACTCTGCCACATTAACTGATTTTATAGATGTATGTATAGATGACTTTTCAGTTCGTAAGGATGCTGTCAAATTTGGGCAACTCCATCACTCACTTCCTGTAAATATAGTGATACCTTTCTGAGGTTTTCTAATCTCACTCAAAAGTTTAAGAAAAATGTCATTCAAAAGGCTACATCTTAAGAAATCCTTTAAGAAAAAGAAATTCAGTGGCTTCACACAAATGGTGATTCCTCTCACCTACCTTCTGTCACCTGAATGTCAATTTTCTATTGCAAACTGGTCAGTTTGTCTTGCCATACCTAATGGCAGCAACAAATGCAAAAACTGACAACTAATTGCATGCCAATGTCCTTGTATGGTTAGATGAGAGCAACCAAACTTTTTCACTGTCTCCTAAAGAAGTCTCTGCTGTCTCCTGTCTCTCTCTGAAAGCTAGCTTACCCAATTCTGACTGACAAAGTGGGGTAAAATTCTGTCTTAATGAACCAGTAGGGAGGGTGTTGAAGTAAGTGGAGAGTTTCCTACATGGAGGTATCTAGTGCCATACCAGCGAGGGTAAATTTCCTTCCTGGCTTTGTGTTGCTGCTACAGAATGTTGTGGCTTTCCTTTAAGTCTTGAGTTGTGACATCTACCCTTCTGTTGATGTAACTGAGGGCATGTAAAATGGAGTTAGATGCTGTTGCTGCTTTCTCTTTCACACACGTGTTGGGTTTATGTGGCAAGGTTTTGGTAGCAGGGGCTGTAGGGGTTGCCTATGTGAGAAGAGTCCAGAAGCTGCCCCATGTTACATAAGACGTAGTTCCAGCTGGCTACACAAAGGGACCTGCTCAGGCTGCCCAAAGGCAAGTCAATAAGCAATGTTGTTCATGCCTCTGGGAGAGCAGATAAAAAAATAAATAAATAAATGCTGCACAACAGCAGCTGGGAGAGAGGAGTGGGAAGCAGCCCTGCAGACCCCCAGGTCAGTGCAGCAGGAGGGCAGGAGGTGCTCCAGACAAGCAGCAGCAGTTCCCCAGCAGCCTGTAGAGCGGCCCCTGGTGGAGCAGGCTGTCCCCCTGCAGCCCATGGGTCCCACATGGAGCAGATCTCCACGCTGCAGCCCATGGAGAAGCCCCCGGTGGAGCAGGTGGATGTGGCCTGGAGGTGGCTGCGGCCCTGGGCTGGAGCTGCAGCCTGTGGAGAGGAGCCCACGCAGGAGCAGTGGGCCTGGCAGGAGCTGCTGTGGCATATTGGAGCAAGGTGGATGTGATGGTCCATCGTGATGGACGGACCCCATGATACGAACCCGTATTGGAAAACTTCTTGAAGATCTGCTGCCTGTGGGCAGCCCCTGCAGGATCAGTTAGGGAAGGACGGCATACTGTGGGAGGGACCCCACACGGAGCAGGGCCTCCATGACTGTGAAGGAGCAGCAGAGACAAAGCATCAGGGACTGACCGCAGCCCCCATTCCCCATTCCCCAACGTTGCTCACAGGGGGCAGGGGCAGGGTTAGTTTGCTTTTAGTTTCTCACTGCTCTAGCTTTTTAGTAATAGGTAATAATTTAGGTTAATCTCCGTATGCTGAGTCTATTTTGCCTGTGACAATAACTGTTGAGTGATTTCCCTGTCTTTATCTTAACCCTTGAGCCCTTTTCATTGTATTTTCTCCCCTTTTCCATTTGAGGAGGTGGAGAGAGCGGTTGTGATGGAGCTGCCCAGCTGGGTAAAACCACCACAAGTCAGTGTAGGTCTGTGGCTCTTCAACAGTAAGGAAAAAACAATTTGTTCCCAGCAGGGAACAGACTGTGAAACCCTATTACTGCAAAGTTAGGTAGAAGGCAGTGTGTTTGCAATAGGTAAAGCCTTACAATTCACCATGGTTTCCTAGGTCTCTGCTGCAGAATCATCTCCTCCTCCCATGTGTTCTTGACTCATGCAAGTCTGTGAAAATGTACATGAAAACATATGTCATGTTTTGTCATGCTCAAGAGACTTGCATTTTGTGCACAGTACTTGTGGCAAAAGAAAACTGCAAAGTGTCTCAGATCTTCTCAGAGCTATTTATGTTCCACGTGATTGAACTTAATTTAAATTAATGTCTTTATCTTGTCCCAGAGCATACAGTGGCCAGCTTCTAGTCTTTTGTCATTCAGCTGCACTCTGGCATTTTTTTCTCACACATTGCTGATGACAGGAGCATGTTTTTAGGCTCCTTTTCTTTCCAGCTTTTCCATTAGGAGCCTGTTACAAAATGTCATTAAGCCGTTTACAGATCTTCTGTTTAAACTCAAAGTCTTAAATCAAGCTATTTGGCGGAAATTTTCTCATCTGAGGTGTTTCTAAGTTTAATCATGCCTGCAGGAACAAGAAGTGAGCAGACAGACAGTGAATGGATCCCCAGAAATGGAGTCATCGCTTGTTAGGAAGTCATCCAATAATATAGCAAACAGGGCTTTGGGGCTTCCAAATAAGTGATCTGAGGCAGTGGCATGATACAAAGGGCTAATCTGTAATAAATTCATATTTGGCTCAAATGTATTGGCTTGAATGTGCCCCACATAGCTTCTTGGCAATATTGTAAATGATGTGTTCTGTGATTGTGTACTTCTCATCTAGAGCAGAATGGTACTAGCACATTTGTGAAACGTAGATCTTAGTGGTTACAAACTATGGTGTTAGAGACATTTCACAAAGGCACTGTTCTGCCTATTCTATGTCAAAAACAGCTGAAAAAGTGTAGGAATATAGCAAGCATGCTTCAAGCCTGTGAAAGGTGAACAATATTTTCTCACTCATAGCTGGTTGGCAAGTAGCAAAAATAAGGTTTTGTTACCACTGTTCCCTCTTGTCCATGATGACAAAAAACAAACAAACAAACAAACAAGCAACAATGACTGCACTCCTCCTCTAGGCCATACTATCACAGTGTCATTTACGTAAACAGTGGGAGAGAGTTGGGACATGCACACTACCCCAGTTCACTCAGTAAGGTATGTGATTTAGCCCCAGAAGAATAGAATCCATTTTTTTTTTTTTTTTTCCATTTTTCTCAGCCTGCAGCTACTAGGACATCTATCTGGTATGATATATGAGATGCATATTACTTTTGAAAATAAAATGTGGTACAAATTATGATTTTTTAAATATATTTTGTGACACGTCTACCAAATACAAGGCTTAAAAGTCTGTTCCATGCTTAAAACATAATGGGGGAAATTACATGGAATATATGTAAATCTTTTTATGTTTTCTTTATATATAGTACCATAATCCTTAGAATGAGAATCAGCTGCATTGTTCCATTGCCAAAGTGATGTCTACAAATGAGGGCTCAGGGAATTGCTGCAGGCTTTCTGACGAACTGAGCCAACAAGCCACTGTGGACACAAGCCTGAGTTTTTGAATGAAGAAAGAGGATTTACACACGCAAAGATATTTGTCTCTCTTCCCTTTCAGATTTCCAACAGAAAGCTCCTCCTTTCATGTACTGGCAACAATTTGAAATAAAATGCTAACGCTAAAAACATTTGCATGCTCCAAGTCTTCTCCATCTCTTCCATTTATATTATTTGTCCTGGTAGAAGATGTTATTCTTCTTTAAAGTTGTCTCTCATTAATTAATTAGTACAATAACCTGAAAATTCACTATGCAGCCATCTTCTAGACACTTCTAAAAATACTTAGATGCATTTTTGCAGATAAATTATTTGTGAAACTATCTATCAGTGCAACTTCCAGTTAAAATTTTGTACAAATAAATATATTCTACATGTTATTCTTTTCAAAGAATGTTTGATCTAATAGCTTCTAAAGATGGAATCTTGTTTGATTTCCTCATTGTTTAATACCTACAAGAATAGTCTGAAAAAGACTGAAGATGTATTAGTTTGCTTAGCTACTTAGCATTAGAAGACTCAGTATTTTGTGAATTACAGAACAAGGAACAAGATTCAGTTTATGAAATCTTTTTTTTTTTTTTTTTTCTACCAGCTGCCTCCCTGCTTGTAAATATTAAGTGGTCTTAAAGTTCTAAGGCATTTTAAGAATATTAAAATAATGTTAAATATTTTAAGCCTTTATTATGGAAAAGGAAGAAATTTAGTATACCCACACATTCAAAACCCACCTACTCAATGATTTCTGTGGCAGATCTCGTATGCATTAGTGCAATATGATGGCTTGAATCAAACAAGAAACCAACAAAGAAAGAAAAATAAAACTGCCTTTCTCCCTAGGCCCCTTGTGTCTATGCACAGCCATCTCATGTGCTGGGATTTGAAGCATGTGGCACTTTGCACCCCTTATCTTTCCTTGTCAATTGGGATAATACATATTTAGATGCTTGGATATCAGTCCAGAGGAGAAAACTTCCCTGAATACATTTCTATAATTGTGTACATGAGGCCATGGTATCTACAGATTTTGGGAAATAATTATAAGTTAAGGTACAGTAACCAGCGATAGTTAGGGAATTTTCAAGATCATGACTGCTGAAATAATTTATTGTACATCACAAGCAAAATTACATCATTTCTGAAAGAATAGCAGATTAATAAATAAATAAATAAATAAATAAATAAATAAATAAAATATTTATTGCAGTTTTATATCACATTCATGTTTTTTTTTGTTTGTTTGTTTGTTTGTTTTTGTTTTTATTTTCAGAATGAAGTGCTGCCTACATACTAGACTGTTTCCAGTCAATTAAACTGAAGAATTCCTTCTCAGAAACTTTTATTTTATTCTGCAAGAAAGCCATATTCACTGAGAAATCATGTTACCAACAGTTGTGCTTTGTCTGAGCACTGTCTGAGGTGAATCCAAGACCAGTTATGGTTTGAATATAATTGTGAAGTGTGCAAATAACTGTTTTTAAAGGCAGTATTATGGCTTTATATATATTCATGTTATATTCAAGTGTTTATAACTGAGGTGGTATATTAAGAAATGTATGTAGTTAAAATTCTGCAATGGAAAATGTCCCCCAAGTCAGAAGGCAGGACCCACTCTATCAAGTTTATAATTAAGCAATAATCCCAAGAAACGCAGTCATTACCAGCATTTAATGACTACTTTGTTGGTTAACAGCTCAACGTGAAGTTGAGGATTGTTAACACTCTATCAAACTTCTTGTTAAGTGTACTAAGTTTTTTATTTAAACACACTTGGATCGCAGCTGGAAAACCATGGGGGGAACTGGGTGTTCCCAAGTGGCTAATGACCAATTTTTTTCCACACAAGGAACATTCTTTTATATTTATATAATACCTGTTAACTACAGCTGGCTGGTGCCACCCGATTTTGGTCTTTTGTGTGACATGGCACTGACCTTAGCCAGTATTTGTAGCCAGGTGATGTTCTTTGCTATGACAACCTCTGCTGGAATCAAAAGGAGAAAGGAGTTTCAATAAACACTACTTCAGAAAATTACGTAAGTGTTGTCATGCAACTTTATTGAAAATATGAATCAAATGAACTGAACTGTATGAATCAAAATCATATTTTACCTATAAAGTTACACCCAATGTGTGTGTCCCACTGACAGTAATCAACAGAAAATGTAATTTTAATTGGGATCAGATTTATTTTGATGAGCTAGAAGGGATTTTTTTTTTTTTTTTTGAATGACTGGAAATTAATCTTGCCAAGCCTACTTAGCTAATTCAGCTTAGGAACTATTAGCTGAAAAGCAAAGGCATACCCCTAAATTAACCACACTTTTTCTTTTGAACTGCCTGTGACAAACAGCCATTCCCCTTTGTTTCATGCTGTAGAGGATGTTGTTTACAACTTTCCAGACAGGTAGGAGAATTTTCAGTGCAACAGAAGAAAACTTAAATCGGTGACATGAAATAGACTTGACAAAAAACTATAAGCAGAGAGAGAGAGAGAAAGAGAGAGAGAGGAGAGAGAGGATAACAGGAACAACGGCCTGTGTAGGTTTGTTGACTTTGTTGAAATATACCACAACAGTGATGGAGTCAGGCAAATTCCATCTAATCAACACGATAACTTATTATCAAAAGGATCTATTTCTTTGTCACGTCTGTCAGAGTAATCCGGAATTCATTATCATATTAATGTCCTGACTGGGCTCCTCTGGACCTTTGAGTTTTGTTTGTTGAAGAGCTTCCTGGGGCGTTTGGAGAAACAAAGCGCGCTCTCTGGAACATGAGGCATTCAGCACAGCGTACAGATGGTCCTGGGCTCTTTGTTCCTCTCTGCCTGGGAGGCTGTTATGGGAAGCAGCCAACCTGCAGTCTGTCACAGTGAACATTGTCAAGTCATTGTGTACTTTTAATTGTTACTATGTACATGGAATCTGAAAGGTCGCTCTGGATATATAGTACAAGTGCAGGGAGCCCTCTGCCAGACCAAACAGCTGTCCTGTGGTGTTCCCATATTCAGCTCCAGTCACCTTTCCCTCATTGAAGGATCCTTCTGACAGAGCAATTAAAACATACGATTTATTTACTAAACAGTCAATAATGAAATCTTAGAAATGCACTCTTTCACCACATTGCTGTTTCCCATGTGGTTGCCTTAACAGGTCCTTTTATATTTAAGCAATTATTTCTGCCCCAATGATATTACAGACTCAGCAAGATTAATTAAAGAGCTGACAGAAAAGTACAACAACAACCTCAAAATACAATCAAAGAGGTCAAACTGTATACCAAATTTTGCTCATAGACTTTTACAGATAAAATAAAACTCCCTAGGTTTGGCTGGCCTGCAAAAGATGAACTACATTCTTTACTACAGATACGTGAATATTTCTTCAGAAGTCTGTGTAGTTTTTCATTTTTATCTGTAGCATAAAAGAATCAGTCTTAAAGGAAAACTTAATTGTATATGATGTGAATAATCTTTGGCTGTAGAAGCACTACTCACCAGGGAGTCTACAAGCCATGTTCAGTCTAGATATGCTAATATTTGTTTTCCCATCATGCATCTCAGTTTTTGTTTAGAAAAAATAAGCATGCTTATTAACTACAACTGAACACTAATATGATGGCAGTTCTAAATCTTTCCTAAGTAAATATATCTTAGCAATATTGCTCAGTAGGTGAATTCAATAATTAATAAATACCTTAAAATGATTGGTTTTAAAACATAAATCCAAAGAGATCGATTTCCCATTCCTGCCCATTCTGCTTAATACAGATGTGCAAAATATGAAAAAAAAACAAACACACAAAAAAAATGTGGTGAAGAATATGGTCATTCTTACATATGCATGGTGCATATGTACAAAAACCATAGTCAAATATATACACATTCATATTTACAGATCTGTGCCTATGTTGGAAAATACTATAATTAATGCTATTAAAAATTAAAACTTAACATTAAATTGTCAGAGATAATGAATATAGATAAACTTTAATCCATCTTCTAAGGTATTATATAAAGTGTTTGTGATTAGCAGTACTATAATTAGTTATGAGGGCTTTGCACTGCTCAAAATATACCTCTATTTGTGTACTGAACCAGGTTTTTAATTTGGTACCAATTTCCAAATTTCTGACTCTTTTTGCTCTTTTTAGGGGTGGGATTATTTTCCTCTTTCCATTCCCTGTTTTCTCTGCTCATTTTCCTTGTTTATTTTCTCTGTTTCTTCTCCTTTTCTTTAGTTTTATTCTTACCTTTATCTTATCTTATTATTTTTTTCTTGAATATAGAACATCAGAAAATCAGGTTTAGTATTGTAGCAATGTATGACAATGAAAATAATCTTCTGAATTTTCAAGTAACCATTTCAGAAATCCATTGATGACAATGAGATATATTTTTATGATATTATTGTTGTTATTTTTGTTATCAGCGTTATTGTTGTTATTCTCCACTGCTTCCTAATGATCCTGGTTATAGAAATGAAACCAGTGAGACGCACAATTAAATTTGTGAAATTTATTATCATGAAAGCTTTTCCAGTGAACATTACTAATATTAACTAACCATATTTCTTAGTGACTACTTACACAACTGGTTATATTTTTTCAGTGTTTGTTTATGTATTGGAACAACTCAGATTCATTCATCTCTTCACCAGTTGGATGAAGATAACAAGCAGGCAACCTCATCAAGTTCTCTCCATTTCCCTCTCCATTTCCCTGAAAAAAAAAAAAAAGTCTGAAAATCCTTGCTTTCCTGATTTATGCCTTAAAACAGTCTATGAATCAAAACTCTCTGGATAATTTACTAGTATTGCAGAGAAAGAATGGAAAAGCTAAAAAGCCAACATGAACTTCTACCACAATAATCTGCCAAAATGAAGCTTAGTCAGTAGTTTATAGTAATTCTTTCTCCAATTGCATAAAACACTATTTCTGAATAAACAAAGGTAGCGTACTAACTGGGATTGTGTCTGAGTACTCCAAATAATTTTTTAGATGGCTATAAATAAACTGATGGTAAACTTTTATTTAGAAGTCCTCGGTGTTGATCAAGAAACCTCTGTAGACACAAAAATCTACAGTGTGATACACAACTGCTTACAAGGCAAGTAGGCCAAAGTAGAACTCTTGAAAGCACTGAATGCAATGGTTAAACAGTGTTCTTTAGTAATGTGTTTATTTTCAATACATTTTTATGGTCTTTCACCTGGGACTGTTTGTTTAAGAGTTTGCTTTTTTTCATGGAAGAGAAACAGAGAGAAGTTTGGCCTGTAGTAACTGCACATATAATGAGAAGAAATTACATGTCTCAGGGTGCTGTGTTCCACTGTAGGCTTTTCCTGGAAAACTCAATGGATTGAAAACTCATAGTAAGCAAATCCATGCTGATGTTTATTAACCTAGGACTTAGTCCATAGGACAACATACTCAGTAGAAATGAGACACTTCACTTGTATGAAAAGTTTCTAATAGGTCTATATGTTTTTATATACATATTTTTTGAATATCTCTTGTGATAAAAGCTAATAATGAACATATGTCATTATAATGTCAAAGATTATATCTGATACAGTATTCTGCTTATAACTTAATCATAGTCTTAAATCCATGTTGGGACCATTCAGAAGTGCATAGCTGATAACTATTTTCTTCTTCATCATTTTTACGTATCATTTTAAAGATAAATGTACAAGCAGAAATTCTAAATGGCTCCTGGGAGGTCAACAGTGGTACTGCCAACTGGCTGTACTTCTCAAAAGGGTGTAGGTACAGAAAAACGCATCCCAAGGTGCTGGTGACCACCAGCTTCCAACTGCTCCTCTGCCTGCCCCTGGTGGGCACATGTGCTCACCTAGCTCCCTGAACCAGTCCCTAGCCCTCCACTGAACCAGTCTGGGGGGAGACAGGAACATCAGGAGAAAACTGACACTTAAAAGATGAAAGCAAAAAAGCAGGAATAGTTTTCTGTCAGTTTACTCCACTAAGCCACCCCTCCATGGAACCAGCTGAGCACCACTGGCAGTGCAAGGGAGGAGGCAGGCACACACCGCCAGGGTTGGGACAGAAAGGCAGGGAAGAGGGAAGATTGCTCTGCTTGGTGGCAGTTATCTGTCAGATCAGATTAGCTGCATCATAAAACAGCATGTTATGGCATCGCTCCAACATAAACCCAAGGCTGTAGCACTTGAATGGGATGAGGAAGCTTATTTGTATGCTCTGACATTTGGGCCATGATCCCACGGTGCAGTGGATTATTGAGCCAATCTATGTAAAACGTGACAGACGTAAAACGTAAGGCAGACCAAAACATGAAAAGAGTGGTTGTTTTGAACACCTAATTTTTTGGTACATTTTGCACCACTACCTGTATTAGTACCAGCCTGGCACGAGAGAAAAGAAGATGGAGATAGAAATGCCTTCAACCATACTTACCACTCAAAGTCCAATTATGTAAAACTGAAGTCCAAATGCCCTGCTGACTTCATTTTCCCTTATAGTAACAAAGGTTTGATTCACTCTCTAGGATTGTCTCTCATGTAATTGCGAGTATATTTCTGTTGTGATTATTGCACCTAGTATTAGCTCACTTTTTCTAAAACTATACTGTATTTGAAAAACAATTCATGAAATGGACTGAATTTCTTAAAATGGAAAGCTTAAGGGAAATCACTTTTTATATTATTTCAGTTGAGAAGAAATTATCTGTATCAACACTGGTGGACAGAGTGAACTTTACCTAGTTCACTGAGTAAATGGTAGTCACCTGTACTGCTATACTCTAATAACTCAATTGCACAGACACCACTCTATATTGTACACTAATTTACATCATGTGAAAGTAAATAATACATGTTCTATTAAACTAATTGTGGAAAATATTTTAAAATATCATCCAAAATAATACCAGAATGAGTGAGTATATATATATATATTTCTGATTCTTACTCAGATTTTAACAAGGTTCAAAATTCATCTGAAAAGAACCATTTCCCAAGTACACAAGAAGTTCATAAACATTTAATTCGTCTCAAAAAAACCAACAGAAGACATATCTTAAAATATATAAGCAATAAAAAGAATATATTTTGGAATGTTAATCACGCCTGTTTGGAAGATAGCTTGTGCTGCTAGCAATGCTATCACTGATTTTCATTTTCTGAAACATAAATCTTCCTTTTCTCCCTGTTCATTCTCGCTATAAAGCATTTTTTTTTATTATTATTATTATTATTATTTTTCACCTTTACAAATAGTTCACATCAAAAGTGGTCCTCCTTCTGCTTTAGATTTCTCACTTCCCACCTTGCTCCCTGCAAACAGAACTGGAGGTCCTTCTGCATGTGCATCAATGCTTCATTCATGCACCCATACCTGGAGTAGTCAGTTGTGTTCTTACCTGGTACCAGGAGAGGAGAGAGACACAAAATGGGATGAAGAACAAGAACTACTGGGGTAAATTTCCTTTTCAAGAAAGCAGAGGAAAAGAGGGAGCTCTGTATTTCATTTCATTTCAAAGCAAAGGAAAATGTGCTAGTTCTGACTAGCTAAAAGTAAATGGCACAGAGCAGACATTCTAGGATACATTTTTTTTGCCATTATTCCCATCTCTATTTCCCATGTAGATATTGAGGAGAAATGAAAAATCCTCAAAATTTGGAAAATCCCAAACTTATGAAACGTACAAAAAATGTCTCTGAAACTATGTTCCTGATTTTTCTGAATACTTCTGTCATACCAGCTTTCTTGGACCTTTATTTTATAAGAATTTAGAATATAGTTTATTAAAAATAAGAATCAGGGGTGGTGATGGTGGTGTATGTAGTTAGCACACAGCTGCCTATATTTTTATTCCAGAGCAAGTTTTAGATGCATATGGGTAAACTAATATTATAAATATACATTTTCAACTGAATATTAACAATCACACTTAATAATCAGTGCATAAACATTAAAGCCAATACATGACATACAAATAGATGAATCAAATGTTTATCAAGTTGCATTTAAGAAGCATGTTCTAAACAAGTATTAAAGATTCTGATATTCAAAAGTTTGTGTTGAATATCATTGAATCATATTATTTTACAAATATTTCTTACTAGCATTGCAGAGCTAAAATGTATCACCATGACACTTTTCCAGAAGACATTCTAAGCTACTGCATAACATAAAATGCTGTACCAACCTGAAAGTATAAATAAATATTTGTTATGCTAGTCACAATACTAATGCATAATAGTCCCCACTTTTCAATTTACTGATTATTAGTTTTCCAATTTATCTAATCTTTAAAATCAAAGGTGAATTCTTTGCTGAGCATCCACCCTCTCATATTTTATTTAACTTCACCCTTGTTTCTGTTTTGTGTCTGCCAGCTACTGTAGTTTCATTTCGCTCCAATCCATTTGCTGCCTCCAAAAAAAAAATAAAATAATAACAATAAAAAAGCAGATAGATATAAAGATAGAGAGAAAGAATGAAGGAAGTTGGGGGTGGAATTGCAGTGGGCAAAGTATATCAATTAAAAATTAGGGTAAAAATAGTCTTTCATGTGCAGTGCATGTCCCTGAGCTAGATTAACATTGCTGTGAGCATGTTGCACTAGTCAGTTTATTGCCTGAGGAAAGTTTGCAGGCAAAATTCATCAGCACAGCTAGCACACTTGAAAGACTCAGGCACAGGGCTGTGTTCATGGCCTGGCAACAACAAAACACCTGCTTGAAGTTGAGACAGAATAGCAAGCTGGATGGAGTTCAAAAGAATTGAATGATAATCACACCCTGATTAACAAAAAAGTGAATTACTGTAGTCCTTTGTCAATAGCTGGCCTATTTGCATACTATCTTGCAATGCCCAACAGGTTAGAACTTTTTAGTTACACATGGTCAAACATTTAAAAATGGAAGGAAAAAGATTTACGCCTGTGTAATTCAGACACATTGCATGCATATTGTGTATGTTACATCTTCTTATTGCTGTCTAGTCTGATGTTAGCAAGTGCAGGAAAAACTCCACCCACTGTCTTTCCTGCTTCTCCCATTTCCCCCACCTTCCAAAAATATACAAGGCAAATAACAAACACAGTCTATAATTTTGTTTGGCACAAATGTTTTTAATGCATTTGACAACAAACAACTGTATATTAAACCAATTTGTTTCAGTAGATGAAAGTGAGTAATTTTAGATTCAGTCCATTAGAGATGCTCTTGGCTATGTGAGCTTCTTGAGGTTTATCAGCAAAAACCCTGTAACAATCCACAATGCCAGAACATAAAACATGGAATGTACTACCTTAATTTCATACTGGATGCCTTTTGTTTCATAATTGAGTTTTCTGTGCAATACCGTGGGTTTTATTTTAGATTAGTTTCAAAACTGAATGTTGTCATGATAAAATGAGCACTTCTACATTCATATCTTTACATTGCTAATAAGGTAGTGAGCCATGGCAAAATGAAAATAGAAAACATAATAAAGCCAAATTAATACTGCTGCTTGTTGTTTTCCTTTATATTACAAATGTAATATTAGTCCATAGGTATTTCTTTAAAAAATATCTTTTGCTGCAGTATAAGTAAAGTCCTGCTGCATCATGTCTCCTGTTCATTCAAATAGATAAGGCATAGATTAGCAGTTGTGTATATTACATCTTAACTTTGCTTGGCAACATCCTTCCTTTGTAGGAGAGAGTATGGCAGAAAGTGACCTCATGGGATTGTTTCCTACTGTAGTTCAGATTGAATATGTCATTGTAAGTATGTCACTTGTCTAGACTGTTCTTAAAAACTTTCACTGCTGAAAACTACAACCCCATATTTTCAAAACAAAACCAAAACAAACAAAAAAAAATCAACAACAAAACAAAACGAAACAAGCAAACAAACAAACAACAACAACAAAAAACCTTAAATTTTCATTATTGTAATTTTGGTACAGCACAAAAGAAAACAAAACAAAGCAAAACAAAACAAAAAAGCAGAGTTTTCAGTGTCCCTTTTATGCAGAAATTAGAAATAATTTTTTAAGAGTGTAAGAATTTTCTTGGGCCCAAGAAGTAAGTCTAGTACACATTACAGGGTAAATTTTGAGACCAGAGTTGTTTGCCTAAAGAGTGAGAACTCATCAAAAATCTTTTGAACAACAAGTTGAATGGCAAAGGTTGCTTAAGGCCATGAACAAGTACATAGCACAGGGAAAAGAAGGCAAGTTGACAATGTCACACTTGCAGACTATCTAAATGCAGAGATTGTTCAGGTATCATATTTTGGGGAGGTGAGTTGTTTAGGAAAGTTGTTAGGAAAAGATATTGATGTTAGTGCCTCTTTCTCTACAGCCATTATTGTAAAATTGAATGCCACTTCTATGATAATTGAGACTGGATTTGAGAATAATATTTTACCTACAAATCTGTGTTGCTTCAGTAGCAAAATAATTACATCAAAGTGCACTTAGGAACATCTAACAGACATGCCAATGCTGCTACAGTCATTGGAAAGATCTGTATTTTTAAACTTAGCATATGAGGTCATTTAAAAACCAATGGTGTATCACCATGGCATAGAATTTCCAGACAACATACACAGATTCACCATAGATACCTCTTCCATATCATAGCAACTCTAGAACATGCAGCAAACTAACTGGAATTCCAGCTCTTATCTTCATATTTACATTGGATTTATAAATGAAAATGTCTCTGTATTTCACATTTTGAGGTAACTACAACAAAAAGACTTTAAGCAAGAAGAAAGAAAAGGCAATTCAGCATTTAGACTTTTGCAGGTTTTATGTAACTCCCTCTGGTTCTTGACCTGTGTCATTTAATTTTTAGGAACCAAAGTGACAATTTTCATCATCTGTTGGTGCCTTTTTCACAAGTTTCCTGCAATTCTTTGAACACAATAAAACAAAGTGGTCTTAGACAGTAAGACATGGTTTGTATGCCTGTTCCTAATTAGTTTCATGGCAAGGTTTTTCTCCACCCTGATCAATTCAGCACACTAGCCCCACTTGACTCCACTTCCTTGACCTTACTTTGGGGCCTGTGGAGCAGTCAAATGTGCCTAAAATTGATCATACTTACTGATCATATCTTTTTCTATGAATGACAGTACTGAAAAATATGTGCAAAAGTATGCATCAAGTGAAGTGGAGCTCCTCTGCAGGAACTCCTTCAGGAGCTGAACTGCTGCTACATCAATACACCTTTGTTCTCCAAATGATACATATCTTTTGTATCAACTGGTTGCCCTTGAAAACTACAGCAGAAAATTCCAGAGCAATGGCTACTGTGCAGGCTACTAAGTTATAATTGTGCCAGTATTACAAGAGACAGTATTGCTGAACATTGTAAGACACAGAGAAAAAGATACCTGTACACACTCCAGTATGCAATATTTCAAATAGTCATCTCACATAATTGCTTCTAGTTTGATTTCTTGCCTTTTATTATTTATTTTTTTTCTTCCATTAAATTACAAAGACTCAAGTATTCGTGTGAGATGACTTGCTTTGGAGCATATATTTTTGTATTTTACTTGGAGCAGTGGCATTGTTTATTCAAATGGGCTGAAATTATCCTAATGGGTATGACCTCTACTACTGACATTATCAAATTCCTCTGTACACTGTTTTTCCATCACTTAAAGCAAGTTACCCTTTTTTCTACTGCTTGACAAAGGGTTTTGATTTACAACCAGGCAGATTTTTGCAGACACAATGGGTTTGCAATACAATATCTGGGTAATGTCATTTTCTATTTAATGGTTTGGCTGAGAGGTTGTTGGAATGATTCAAAAAGGGCAGGCTGAAGATGAAGCTTTAAGCTGGTCAGCTTTGCCATAGTTTCATCAGAGTCTGTTAAAACATTTGCATTCCTTGTAGGTAGGTATTTGGGTCATACAATACATTACCTTGGGCCTGTCTATTTCAATTGTTGCTACTCATTCCAGATTTCACCTGCAATCTGCAGTTTAATTCTAAATTTTAAATATTGGGAATAGATTGACAGTTTGACCATGAAGTCTCAGGCATTCAAGGCACTGACCACGTATATTGTTTAGACTGCACAGCTGATATGACCACCTCAGTATTTAAATGGTTTCTGTTATTAAACTCCTCTCTTTTGGGCACCTTAATCCTTGTGACCTTCCTTTTATTTCCATGAATGGATGGATCGTTCCTTTCTATAAAAAAAAAATCAGCAGTATGAAAGAGAGAGCTCCTCTGAAGACCTTGATTCAGCCAGTCTAATACCTTCATAGTGTCTTGTAGTTTTGTTGAAGTTTAAGCTCAGTTTCATAAAGCCAAAAGTCCAGAGTACGTTTTGTCCGTACTGACTGGAGAGCCTGTCCCCTTCTCTGATAGGTCACTACCCAGATACTGAGATAGAGAGGCAAGCAACTATAGTGTAATATCAAGGAGCTAGGGCTTCAGAAGAAGCTGTGCTGGGAATACAAGGTGTGACTGGGAAATTAAATACTACTTCATTCTGTACAGGGGCAGAGGTTGCAGCCCAGACGTCCTGATGCTGCAGCAAATATCCCACCATATTGACTGCATGTTTTCCACAGGAACTCTGGAGCAATGCATCCAGACAAAAAAAAATAAGAGCCTGAATCTCCTGGGCAAGGACAAAGTATCTTGAAAATCAACAGTGAGACCTTAAGGATATCTAGTCATTCAGCAAAGATGGCATGTCATTATACCCTCTTTGGAAACAGAGCTATGCCTATAATGGAGAAAAGCATGACAAAATAAGTGTAACTTACTGTGTGAGAATTATTCATTTGAATGAAGAAAATACACTTATTTTCTTTATTCAGTTACATGCAAGCTAAATTTACATTGTGAAGTTTCATCTTTTTATGCCATGACGGAATTTTGACCTTTGTATGTGACCATCTCATTTGACCATCTCAGCAGTCCAAGTTACCATAGGAATTTCTTGTCATCACACAGTAATAAAGTACAAACAATTTCTTGCTGTGGAAATTTCTTCTTCCTTAGCATGATCATATTTATATGAATACAGAAGTCCAAAAAATGTCACTACACCTCTTTATTAACTGTTTAGTTATATTCTAATACCCGAGTCAAGAATAAACTGTTTTAAGTAATTAGCAAAAACACTCATTTTTTGACATAGTACATGGGAGCTAAGCAGATAGCTCCTCAGCTCTAGGAGACTGTGCAAAGTGATTTCATTCTTTATGTTTGATACTCTAGACATGCAAAAGCTCTTAATTTAACAACCAGAATGATGGAAAGTAAGATGATTGCACTGGCCCACACATATAATATTTCACATGGAAGGTAATTGTTTTTCATTCTAATTTCTATAGAATATCACAGACTTAAGAAATGCAGGCAGTAGCACCAGAAGATCATAAAAAAAATAAGTCAAGTGAAAAGGAATTGTTTTCCTAAAGATCAATTCTAATAGTCCATCCATGCAATAAACAAGAAAAGATGTAAAGAGGAATAAGAATCACTCCTGCTAGATAAAGCAATGCCTTCACACAACTTCCTTATAGTTCAAATGTAAAATATATTAGTCATGATTGTTCTCAAAGAAAATAAATTAAACAACAACAAAAAATAAAAATAAACCAATCTGGCTCTTCTGGGACTGATAGAAAAAAATAAATAAATAAACATTTCTTAAAATACTACATAGTTATTTCCTTAAGAGATTTGTGCACTCGGTACTCTATTTTTGGATTCATTTTATTTTTCTTTTCGAGGAAGCACTAACCAATCTAGGAAGAAAACCTTTCAAAAGAGTTATTTATACTCAAACTTCAGAGGATAAAAACAATGAAAAGTGCAAAAATCAACTCAAATATCTTCAGAAATAATTTAAGTCTCATGTCACTGCTGACTGACAGCTCTAATAAATTCCTACATTTTAAGCAGACTTACATTTCACATGCATTTGCTCTCCATTCCTGAGCAGAGTGGAACATCTATTGTCAAATGCATAAAATAACATTAGAAATGCAAACTTAATGTAGCCAATGGTAATGTGTTATTTAAAACTTATGAGCCTGAATAAGGGCTTATTTTCTCCAAATTGAAATTTATAGTTTCATTTTAAAGTGCTAACTTGAATATTGATGGGCTTTAGGCATGCTGTTATAAAATCAGAATGAAAAACAAAGCAAGTAACTACCAGGCATAAAGCTGCTATTATGGTAATATATGGAAACTTATATAAAAAGTGGATCCTAGTTACCTGTACTAATAGCAAAAAACACACAGTAAAAATTGTGCAATTGGTATAAGGAAGTCATACTTTCCTGTGGTATATGTCAAATAATTACATATTATAGATTTAGAACCCCAGTCTTTGCCCAATCTGTGGCTGGAGAGAAATTGTGAAAATGCTATTCCACCAGAAAGCAGATAATAGCTTATTAATAATCTCACTGTCCTTTTGAAGCTCTTTTGATATTTTGTCTCCAGATCAACTATGATCAGTGAAAACAAAGAACAAAAAAAGCGTTTTTCACTTGCTTTCTGATACTAGATTTTCTTAATGCTCAATGATTATATCATATATGGCTATAGAAAAGTTAACTAAATTTGCATTAAATACAAATTTTTTGTAATTGCAATAGTGAAAAATCTCTAGGTTATTGTTTCCACTTCATTTATTCAAACATAATTTTGAGCCATACATAGGTACCTTAGAAATAATATCATACAGCCCAGGGCATACAAACATACTAACTTGAAATTCTATAGCAATTGTGATCTCTTGATGCAACTATTTTATAGCAAAATCAATAGTTCATAAAAAGCTTCTGGTGCAAGCCTTTATGATAGAAAATTATTATGATGATTAGGAAAATTATTCTTAGGAGTTACGCAATGTTTCTAAAATCATAAAATTTGGTCAGTTGCTGAATCAAGAACTAAATACAGTCTTCCAAACCCAATGCATTCAATTCACTCCTGCAGGTGTGATTCTTCACAATAAAAATGCTAAACTCCGTAGGCTGAAAACTCAGATCCACTGCTTCTTAATTTAGGCATTAGGGAAACTAATGTGGACTAATCAGCATGTGCTGATTAGTCAGAAATGGGAACAGAGTGTTGTTGGAAATTGATTACAGTAACATTGGCCTATTGGCTTAGAAACTGCAGAAACAGCTCCATCTTTTATTTTATTATTTTTTATTATTATTATTTTTACAAATATACCTTCAATGCAGCTGAGTAAGGATGATTAGTTCAAAGGCTTTACTTTCCATATCCCTTCTTTCTATCTGTGCAAGAAATAGCTTGTAACACTGCTTTTCCCTTTTGTTTATAAATCTTACTTTACCTGGTTAGCTTTAAGTAGAACTGTTTTCAGATTTAAAGCTGGTTCCTATGTGCTTTTTGAAGCATGCCTCAGCTCTGCTCCATTGTCTTGCTCCTTGCTAGGAGTATGCTGATACTTTTTGTAGGTGCTATCTATGTCAAACTATTACCATATTGTTTTGGGGCAACAGATATTTCTCTTTTCTCTGAGCTTGGCCACCACTCAAGGTATTGTTTGTTTGTTTGCTTTCTTGGTTGCTTACTTTTTGTTTGTGTTGTGTGTGGGTGTCTTTAAGGAGAGAAATTCCATGAAACATAGATAAGAACTCAGGGAAGGAATATATTCTCAAACAGTCCAGTCCAACCAGAATCAATCTTAGTTTGTCATGGGCTACGGGATTATGAGAGATGTAAGTGTGAAAATCAAGTTAATTCTTTAGTAACAATTTTGGTGTAGCTGTGTAACCTGGCTGTGTCTGTATGTACACCCAGTTCACCTGAATCATTAATTCAGTAATCCGAATAGAGATTTCGGTCACATATATAGATAAGGTAATGGATTGGTTAGGGACAGGGAGAGGACCAACTTGAAACTAGGCTGAACATTTGCAATTAAGAAACCAGCTGTTACAGAAAAGCTCCAGGTGGCAACTTTTGGTCAGTTCTAGAAATTTCCCGAGGCAGCTCCTGCTATGTCATATATGATTAGTATGTTTAAATGCATTGATTAACATACCTGGCGGAATGTCTGGAGGCTGTCCTCCATTCTTGCTGCTGCAAAAATGGTCAAATTTTGCATTGATAAGACATCTGTAGATGACCAATAGAACTTGTTGCTGCAGGAAAGAACAGTTATCTCCACGTAGTTAAGACACTTAAGTGCAGTGTTGTATGTAGGTAAGACAGGGGTGGCTGTGTAGCAACATTGCCAGTAGAGCAAAATGGTAACAGTTTGCAGAGCCTCTCCCAATCCAGCTGAAGATGCTGCTCCAAGAACCCTTGCAATTCAGGGACAGGACAACCTTTTGGCATAGGACAGCAGTCAAACATTCTGTTCAGATATGATTTCCTGTTTGTCAAGATTTGTTATGTACTATCTGCCATCTATTACATTAATCACATTAATCACTTACATTAATCACTTAAGAGCAGTGCACGTAAAAATATTAATAAATATAAATTAAATATTAATAAATAAATATAAATAAATTAGATTATACAGTATTGGTGCACACAAATTCCTTAACTAATGCAACCTTATGACAATAAGAATAATAGTTACCATACATTTCCTTAGTACACAGTATAGATTCAAGGTGGGCAAAGATTCTTCTAAACCTGAACACAGCCAAGTTTGTCTCATTACTTATGCTTATTTCCTATAGACATATAGTTATGACCTAATTTGCTTCTTATTATTTAGCTATTTCTACAAGCGGTTCTTAAATTATTTTACAAAACAGCAAAAAAAAAGCTGAAAAAAAAAGCTGAAAATGATGATTTACAAATATATCTTTTATGAACAAGCCTGATGTCAATTTTATTTAAGTCTGTTTAAAATATGAAGAGGAAAATACAGACAAAATGATACTCCAGCTAGAAGCATCATATTCAGGAAAGTATTAATGGGTGGATGTATTTTTTTCATGTCTTAACTTAGTCTAAAAATAAAAAACTTCATCCGGTTTCCTACCTTGATTTCTTAGTGCTGCTTGCTCAACTGAGCATTTGACAATAAATTATCTGTCAGTTATTAAGGAATGTTCCTGTATTCATTCCTTAGCATCCACATCAATTAATTAAATACCTACCTGGATATCTTAGTATATCCACTTTTTCATTTCCTTTTCTCTTAATTTTTTGTATCATGTTAAAACTTCAATAATTGCATGGGAAGACCAGGTATTTTATTCACAAAAAGTGCAAACATAACTGCTCTGCTTCTGTCTCATTATTCCAAGGTTTTTACAAGTTTAGGAAGCTCCAGAGCTCTGATGGGACACTCTAGCAATCTGGCAGGAGCTGATTGTGGAAACAAAAGCTTTTTGACAAGTTTGAGCCAGAGTCTGCTGGTAAATAGCAGGGAATTTCTCAAAGGTCTGAATTAGATAGAATAATTGTATTTAAGCGTTACTTTTCACATTGGAAACATTTTAACTATTATGTTATCTTTAATTTTTGGTCAGTGGATTTTTAGGTAGAAACTAAAATGTCATGACATGCTTTGGGTTAACATTGACCTGACTGCTGTTTCAGGGAAAACATCACCACTCAGACTGTATCTGATAGAAAGCAGTGGAGACGACTTCTCTAGAGTTTATTTTCAGATAGGTCTAACTTTTCTGTTTCTCTTTAGCCATTTTAGATTGTTAACTTTTATTGGTACCACACAGGCACCAATGTCAGAATTGCTGAATGTTTACAGTAATCTGCAGAAGCACAGGGAAATGTCTACTAGAACCTTGGCTTGGTCTCTGCTTGCCATAGTTCCAAAACCCAGAATTCAGTCTTATGTCAGAGCCAATCGCTCTTCCATTTATATACAGAACATTGCTTAAATTACCAATAAGTCAACAACTTGAAACTTAGATCTTGAAGTGTACCTCTTTGTAATATGTAGGAAAGGTTTGCTTTTAACAGTGGAAGAGACAGATTCTAACAGGTTCTAAGAGTGATTGCAAACCTCATTACTTTTTCTGTGTTTCTGATTTATAATTCTAACTCATTTATGGCAATAAACTATTAAAATAAACTAAATAACTAAAATAAAAATAAAATAAAATAAAATAAAATAAAATAAAATAAAATAAAATAAAATAAAATAAAATAAAATAAAATAAAATAAAATAAAAATCCTTTATATAAAGTCTTGAGAAAACTATGTTCTTTAAATGGGTATAATACATGTAATGCATACTTCATAACAATGAATTTTAAAAACTATTGGTTTATTTTAACCCAATGAAAAGCAAGCCAGTCCCAGTACGTTATAATTATGAATTGTGTATCTGGCTTCTTCTGTGACCTACTGAAATATTTATAGTGGACAGAGAGAAGAGGCAGTCATAACTGCGAATTCCTGCAGCTAGGGACATCTCTGTCACTGTGGGCTTTACTGAGACAGCTCTGCCCTAATTTAATCTGACTTTGAATATGTGCAAATCACAAAGAAATGTGAACTGACTACATTCTGAGAAAATCAGCAAAGACAGAAAATCATTGCAGATTACTGTGTTATCAATATTTTACTTAGTCAGGATTAAATAACTTCAGAAAATTATAAGATGGGTTTCAATAAATTTATTCAATTTCCTTGATACAGGGTACACAAAATCTGAGCAGAATTTGAACATGTTGTTTTTTTCATGTTAATTCACCCAACATGAAAGACACAATTAAGTGTCTAAACTTACTATGAGTGGACAACATAAATCTTTATCATGGGTTGTTATAAATAATGTCTAAAAACATTTGTAATATTCACTGCTTCCTATCTGCTGTATACTAATATTTTGGGCCATCACACTAGGAATTCATTAACAATGACATGACTGTGACCTTGAATTCAGTGATCAATGTCATGATACCATTAAAGTCCTTCCTGATACCCAGAAGCAAAAGGGTATGCTTTGTTCCAGCCTCAATCATCTTCTGAAATCCCCACGGTGATGGCTCAAAAGTTTGGGATGTTTTCATGTTTCTTTTAGTTTTAAAGGAAACAGGAAGTCATCTACAACCTTGACCTCTGACAAGCTGAGTTCCCAATTTGATTAGCTTAAGGCCAAATAGGGTGTCTTTCAAAGTCTTTTCTGGATATAATTTTCTGGAATAAAATTTTGCATGAGCGGAGGAAAGCACAATATATTTATATATAAAAGTGTCAGTTATCATTCTTCCTTGTGTTGGATCACTTTGATTATTAAAATCAGCAGTATCTGAGATGGCAGGGCCAATGCAGGAATACATGCTTCAGAAACAGAAAAAAGATTTTAATCAAATTAAAATGTCTAAGACTGATGGTAATCACCTTCAACACAGAAGTTCAAAAAGGCACAAGAGGAATGTGCTGGGCTTTGGGGGGGGGGAGGGGGCGTTGTTTGTTTTTACTTTTGTTTGTTTGTTTGTTTGTTTTTTGATGGATGACTGCACACCTACTTAGCAAAAAATATCATTGTTGATTTTGTCATTTCTACCCACAAGGCATGCTAAATCTCCCAATATATAATATGAATTAATAGGAAATCTTGCTATCAGTCTTAGCTGTCTGTTAGGTTTCTTTGGTTGGTTGGTTGGTTGTTTTTTCTTGTTGTTTAGAAAAGGTTGCATAGTCTTTCACAGCTTACTTTTACCAGGGAATTTTTATTCTGTGATAATATTTAATCTTTTCAATATTCCTTGTAAAAATGAAATGAAATCCACCTGCATTTGTCAGTTGGGAAGTGACTGCTAAGGCATTATATATACCTCTGAATTGCCTTTGTTCTGTCTGTGTCTCAGAAAAACAAACAAACAAAACAACAACAACAACAGAAAAACTCTGAAAGGATACACAGACATTTTTCTTAAAGAAAGTATTAGGTGTTTCCAGAAAACACTGTTGGGTTAAACCTTAGAGTAACTGTATGAAGAACTTTGATAAACCATAATTAATAGTTTCCAATCAAAATTCAAAGAGATAGTAACATGTAAGTCTTCCAATTCAAAAGAAAATTAATGCACTCATAAACTATTATATATAGCATCAAATATAGTAAACCATATTTGGAATACTTTGTTTAAATTTTAAACACAACTTTTTGGTAGGAATTTCTGATGATATTATGTCCCTCAAAGTTCCTCTGTTCATTGTGATTACATATATTCAAATATAAGTATTAGCATATATTTAAATATAAAGTATTAAAATAATATTTACATTGTTAACTTTTAAGTGCATTACAATTAAACATACTATCCTCTGATCTTATTTCAGAGCTAAGTCTCAAGCTCCATGTAAGGTAGATCACTATTGCTTTATCATAGATAAATATATTATAGAATCAATAAGGTTGGAAAAGACCTCCAGGATCATCTGGTCTGACCATCACCCTACTACCAATGTCACCCTCTAAGCCATGTCCCAAACTACCATGTCCAACCTTTCCTTGAACACCTCCAGCAACAGAGACTCCATCACCTCCCTGGGCAACCCATTCCAATACATGACTACACTTTTCTGAGGACAGATGTCTCTTCATTTCCAACCTAAACCTCCCCTGGTGAAACTTGACGCGACACCCTCTAGTCCTATTGCTGGTTACCTGTGAGAAGAGGCTGACCCTCAGTTCCCCACAACCTCCTTTCAGGTAGTCGTAGAGAGCAGTAAGACAACAACAACAGCAATAACAACCCCAATTCCGTCAGGTGCTTCTCATAGGATTTATGTTCCAGGTTCTTCACCAGCTTTGTAGCCCTTCTCTGGACACATTAGAGGGCTTCAATGTCCTTCCTGTACTGAACGGCCCAAAACTGAATGCAGTACTCAAGGTGTGGCCTCACCAGAGCAGAGTACAAGGGGATGATCACCAGACTAGAAATCCTTTCTGTATGAGCCAAAAGTCATTCTCCTGAGTCATCCATCCAGCAGTCTCCACTGTGATCAGTGCTCCCAACTTTGCTCAACTGGTCTTCACTTGCAGGCAAATGCCTAGCATGTGACCTGAATCATATATTAGGCAATGGGGGTCCAGTGCACACAACAGGCACCTCTTTTGGTCCTGCATGTAGCCACAGAGACTAAAGATCTTTCATTCCTGTAATCTAATCCCTGTCTCAGAGTTTGGTGGTGACTGTGTATGTCCTGTCAGAAAGTTCATCTGCAATAAAATCTTCAGATACAGCTTCAGAAGCAGCTACTGAGCCTATCAAGTAGCAGATATACCTCTGTTTCTGGACCTGCCCAGCCCTCCTCACTGAGCTGTGCAGCACTGCATATCACATGCGCGCGGAGACATAGAACATCCCAGCTGAACATCCTGCACTGTTTCTGCCCTTTGCTTCATATGCAACCCTTTCATTGGGCAGAAGCATATGGGTTACATTTCTATATAGTCCCTTTCCTTATAATAATGCTGCAAAGCAAATAACTATTCCAGTGATGGGTACTTTGTTTGAAATACAAGAAGAAGTCTTTAACCAACAGCTCAAACCAATTTAAAAACTCTCTTGCTTCTTGCTTTATAAGCAAACAAATAACAGAACAGAGTATTTCCAGACCATTTTATTACTTTGAGAGCGAGCAATCTGACTTCCATTGACACCTATTTTTAATTTTTTTTTTAATTTTTGTGTGACTTTGCTACTAAAAAAACCTACTTTTTTCAGGTATAACTTTCTTTTGAGGATTGGAGTCACAGATGACATAAAAAGACTTGTTGCTGGGATGCCAGTTAACACAAGTATAACTATGGGCTCAGCAACAACACCGGAAACTTTCTTGATAACCAGAAGCAAAAGGTACTGCAAATAATATACTCCTCGTAGCTATTGCAATGTGAAGAAAACAGGACAACATAATCTCTAAGTTGCCTCAGCAGTAAACTATACTTTTTCCCAAATCAATGCTCCCTGTGGCATCCTCTCTATATTCCATGTTGATTTGTTCAGCTTACACTGTTTGAATTTCCTAATAATGACTGACTAGCAGGTGAGTGTTTTCGATAACTTGCATGACAGTCATCTTGGCCATGTTGTTTAGAAATGTGACTACTTTTTGAGCTGCACAACTTCTGAGTTCTGCACAAGATTTGGGATGGTGATTGTGATGGTGAATATTTCTAAGCTTGTCTTTCAACACTGTCTCTGAAAAAAAAAAAAAAAGCAACAACAACAACAACAAAACACTAACAAAAACCAACTAACTAACTAACTAACTAAATAAGTGAAGAGTGGGAGGGAGGTGGGAAAAATAATAGCAGTGTTCAGGCCTGTAATCACAGCAGTGGCTGCCCCTGTCCGTGTCTAATGTAAGGGTTATGGAATATCATAATCCCTTCTCTGAGCTCCTTTACAGCAGCAATGATGACTAAATTTCTTGTGTCTTATCACACTGTCACAGACTGGAACTAGGAGAAGGAACTCTGAAGAAAACACAGCATGAAAACTAGAGAGCAGATGATCAGATTAGCTGCTATTGGATTTGTTAGCAGGGCCACAATCTGACAGAAACAGGCTCGATTCCAAGGCCCACGGAGATTTAAACCATCAGCCCCCCCACCCTTTATCCCTATCACAGCATTATTTATTTATTTTTTTTAATATATATCCCCCTTCTCCACATAATACACATCCTTTTACCCATTTTAAGTCATCTTCCAAAAGGATGAGGTTAAGAGTTAACACTTCACAGGTTCCAGTGGTATCAGATGAGTTGATGGATTTTGAGTAAGAGAATCCATCAAAAATACCAAAAAAAAAAAAAAAAAAAAAGACTGAAAAGCAGCGTTCCTTTACTATTTAGTGAGATTTTCTCCATTTTACAAGGCATCTGCAATGGCACTGTACAGAGATCTGTTAGAATGTGTCCGCTGCTACTTACCTGATCCTTAATGCAGACCACATACTTCCCATAGTTGTATGGTCTGTCAAGCCGTGAGAAAAGACCAGTCATGAAAGGACAGATCCATCCCTAAAGATAGTGGGTACAAATCCCACAACATTAGGTAAAAAAATTAATCTGATGATGTGTGGCAGTTACCAGTTTATAAAAAGACTTGGAATATTATACTGCTTAAAATAAACATTTCCTGTGTTCATGACAAATAGCAAATAGAGGACACTTTTCCACTCTTGATATCAAGTCAAGTTAGAAAGAACACTAACTAGAATATTGTAGTACAGAAACTGTAACATAGGAAATAAAACATACAAAGGAGAGTTTAAGGAAATATGCGAGAGGATGTAGTATTCAGAAAAAAAGGTACAAAAACTTACACAGAACAAGATGTCAAAGTGAAAAGTTCTAAAGAAAATAAAAAAATATATAAATTATGTAGACAAGTCCTGAATTCTGCAAAGACAAATTCATAATGCACAAAATTGAACACATAATGTTAAATATCAGAGCTGCAGTTCTTTTGAGTGGATGAGTGCTATTCTGGAAAGACACTTCAAACTTTATGCTTTTCAGTGACAGCTAATATATATTTTTTAATGCAAACTGTTTTTGTTTTTGCTTTGTTTTGTTTTGAGATCAAGTGATCTGTATGTGATCTGACATTGCAAGATGGGTTGAGAAAAAGCTTAGATCCTTGGCTTATTTTGGTATATTCTTCAGTCAACTGATGGTGTCAGCATAAATTCTGAAGGATTTTTATTTATATTTCTTGGGGGGGGGGGGGGGGGGGGAGAAGGAAGGAGGAGAGAGAGGGGAAGACAGACAACAAGAGTAGTAAAGTTTTTAATTTGTCTCTTTTCTGAAACTCATGTGGAAACCTTATGGAAGGATGGTAGGTAACTTTATTCCTAGATACGTGATGCATTCATTTTTATACTTCTTCCACAGCCAATTTGAAAACTGAAAGTGTTCATTACAGCAAAGCCCAAAGACCTACATTTACAGGTTTTCAAGTCTGAATGAAAAAATCCTGAGAGCTGTATTTACATAGCTGTTAGGATTTTTGTTTATTTGTTTTCTCATTTTCCTCAGACATTGTCTTCCTTGTTTGCTTGCCATTGCCCTCATTAAATTAGAAGAGCAAAAAAAACAAGAACTTGGATTTTAAGAACAGTAATCAACAATTTGGAGAAGGACAAAAGGAGAAACCTATTTCGGCCTTTCTTTTTAACTTATTAATTTTTAAATAAATCTAAGTTTCTACAGGCCTAATTCTATACTGAAAACACAATTTGATCAATTACTTAACACACAGTTGTGTTCACTGTCTGCATTAATATAAGGAAATGTTTGATTTTTTCATCATTCTTTTTACTGCTGGGGTGGACACAAAAAAGAATGCACAGTTGCCCCAAAGGACACAAGAAATATAACAGAGACCTTTAACGTCTGAGGCAGAAGGGGCATCACAGCACAATCCAATACTCTAAAAGCCTCTAAGCACCACACATCCCCATATTTTAATTTAAAGACCATTAAGAAAGTCAAAAAAATGAATTGTAGAAAGAATATATGGTATTAAACTTTAAAACAATGCCTTTATAATTATTCTACCCATCTTCATTCAACCAGGATTAGATAAATTCAGGTAACTTTGACTTTGGCATATATCACCCTGACCAAAACATACGTGTACATATTACAAGGAAATACATGTACAGGATAATTGTATTCTAATACACTAGAGTAACGCACATATGGATTATATGGAACTGTCTTCAATCAAAAGAGTGAATTTATTTTCATGAAGAACAAAAAGATGAAACCATATTTAGCCCTTTCCAATTGCTCATCCAAAGTACACAAGCCTAATATTTTCACATTTGATATTTTCACAGTATATCTATTCTGGAAAACAATACCGCATTAAATATCGCATTAAAAAAAAATAAAATAATAATAATAATAATTAAACCAAAACAAAACAAACAAAAAAACAAACAAAAAGACTAAACAGACATATAATCTTTTAAAAAGCAGTCATAGAATTTATTCACAACCATTTTTCCTAATGGAAATATACCGAACTCAAGCCCAATTCAAGCTATCAGAAACATATAAAAATAATTTTATAACCTAAAATTCAGAAAGTATTTTCAGCACTCTGAGAATAAACAATGTTATTATTCTAACATGCTGATCTTGTCTCTATTTATGGAGCCATCTGGAATTAGTTACAGGTCATAGAACTATTTGGACTTGTAGCAACACTTCGTACATCTGATAATAAGAATACCCTGCCCGTAGAGCTACTAAATCAAGCTCTCTATCTAAATAATGCATAATATTTAATTGCTTCAAATAAAGGAAATTAAATGATTGATAGCAACAATTTCTCTAACAGTAGAAGTGAGAAACATCTTATGTTCCAGTGTAAGGGAATAGCTACATAGCTGTGAAACACTTGCTGTATATCACAGTCACTCACAGTCACTCAGCTAATTTCACATTGGATTTCTCAGGCCTCTCTGAACGCAGTCCTTCTTGGACCAGCCTTTAGTTGTTCTGTCTTTCTCAGGATGGAAGCACAAAATTCTTCCCTGTCCAGATTGTGCCCTGGACTTGAGACCAGAAATATCAGAGTTTTCTTCAGGAGGATCAGCTGTGATTTCCTGGGAGTAATGACAGTGAATGAATGACTTTGTAACACTCTTTTTATCTATATCTATCTGTCTGTCTATCTATCTATCTATCTATCTATCTATCTATCATCTATACATCTATTTATTATTAGATGAAGATATATTTTATGAGGTGAAGAGAAAAACTTTTTAGAGGAAACCAGCCTTTAAACAATGGATGAGAACACATTCTTTTTCAGCTTGTGCCATAGTAGCCTGGGTCCTGGCTCCCTGCCAGCAGCTGATAAAGTGCTTTCAAATGCCCTACCTCACCAAAAACTTTCTCAGAAGCATTTGTCAGCTGATGAGTCTTCTTCAGTCTCTAGGACTTCATAAGGTAAAGTTTCTGTGTATCTACTGTGTATCTACAGACAGAATAAAACAACCTGTAAGCTGATCAGATGCCTTCTAAATACATCCATGCATTCTTCTGTGAGCATCCATTGAACTTTTTTTTTTTAATTATTCCTATTTTTGTTTTTGATAGCTGTTTTCATATAGGAAATTCTTGTAGCATACAGAAAGATAACTTTACACCAAAAAAAATCACACTTCTGTCTATCACTGTGGCAAAATCATAACATGAGACTGGGGCACAGAGTGAAAGCAAGGGTGCAAATAGTTCACCAACCTATCCCTGCAAAAGGCAAAAAGTGGATGACTAGGAAGGTGTATGAAAACAAAGTAAGTTTATAGAGATATGTTGACAAGTACTCTCTCGATTTTCAAAAAGCTTCCATTTTAGATATTTCCTGAACCAAAAGTTGTGTCCATATATTTAATAATCCTGAAAGGATCTCTTTTTATTATTTTTTTCCTGATGCCTCCTTGCAATTCCACTTAACTTCCAGCACCCACAACATTTTATATATTCTCACAAAGATTAATGTAGACACAAAAAGTAACAGTTTAAATTCTCTTTACAGTTTATAAAGTACAATTGCAAAGAACTTATTTAAAGTAAGTCTAGGCAACTGAGAGTCAAGGTCTATGCTGTGAACATCTAAGTCAGCTAAGACGAATGCCAGATTTTCAGCCAGTTACAGTTCTTCGGGGGCAGTGTCAAGTAAAACTTAAAATATAAAATTATTAATTAATTAATTAATATAAAATTTAATTAAATTTAAAACATAAAATTAATACTCACAGCTGTTCCCAGTTCCCAATTAAATACAAAACTTATAGGAAAGTCAATAAGGAATTTGAAAAGGAATTGTATCTTCATAAAGTCCATTGACTCAAAAATATAGATGTCCCTCTTCTCTGAGATAACTGTCACTACATAAAAAGTATGGTATTGATGTTGACAAAACAAAATTTTCTTCCTGCAAGAAAATCCCAACTGAATAGTCATAACACGCTTCAATGTTCAATAATTTAGCATATGCTTTTATTATATATATATATATATAACTGCCATTTTTATCCTATATTCAGTTTAAAGGATCACAATTATAATACTCTGAAGCTACTTCTTATGTTAACATCTGCTACATAATAAGAAAACTAATGACGTGCTCCCAACATTTGACTAAATTTACAAAGGCAGTATCAAGTTCATAAAATCACCTAGGTATCTATAAGTTTGAAATTATGTGTATCTTTGCTAAGAATAGAGAAAAAAAAAAAAAAGTGTATTTTTTTTCTGCAATTTTGTTTACATTACAGTGTTTTACTCTCAAAATAAGTGCCTCACAGTCCCAAATAATTCCATTCTTCATTCCAACAGTGAAGTTGGAATAAGTTTTACTAATATGATAGAATATTTCTATTTTTTTGGTTACTAGGAAAAAGACAGCCAGATTCAGTATTATCTGAAAAGAAAGTTCTTTTATTTTCTAAATGGTATACAGAGTGTATTTTTTCCAGGTTTTCAATTTATAATTCAAACTGAACAGTCCAGTTTCAGTTAAATAACATTTAGTGGAAAAATTTCAGATGAATAAAAAGTATGTCAGAACTACTACCCTAGGTTCGCTGAAAATTATTTTGGGATGGACTTCTCCTTTGTGAGAACAGGCAAATTTTGGAGGTGTCAGATGCCTGGAGACGTGGCTGCCCCAGTGCTACCCTGCTGCTGGCTGGGACAATGAAATGGGCCCTAGCTGTTGGGCCCTGCCCTGACAGATCTATGGCAAGCACCCCAGCCTTCACAAGTCCCTGAAAATTATAAGATCTAGGTTCAAGATGCTTCCCCGTTAAAATTCCTTAGCCCCTTCAATGTGTATTTACAGGGAATGGGATATCCTGTCTAAGCCAAATTTTTCATCTTATTCCATGCTATCCTTTTAAACTACTCAAAAAGTGTGTTTAACAAGGTGGGTATAGAACTACTGCCTCTAGAGATGTTCTTTAGCCAGGAACGCTCTAAAATAAGCGCCACACACCTTAAAATGATGATCTTTAAAAGATCATCAATATATCTTTATATCTTCAATTTCTAATGCTCCCATTTTTGAGCCAGTTCAACTCTTCAAATCTGGCTTTATGAGATCTGCAAGACAGGACATACCCAGCTGAAAATGTCCTCAGAGCTTCCCAAAAGCTGCTTGCCTTTTTCCAGGTTGTTTAAAATGTTACGGAGGAAGCCCTGGAAAGAAGCAAACCCACCTTGGGTTCTTTATTTTATTCCCTTTTATATATCAAACCAGCAAAAGCAGGTTCGTGCAGCTACAAGATGAGCCAAATAAAATAATATAAAAAAGTAGGCTAGACAGAAAGAAACAGAAAGTGAGAAAGAAACAGAGAGAAAGAAAAAAAAGGGAGAAGAAATAAATGGGGGGGGGGGGGAGGGTGTGGGGGGAGGAAAGAAAGAAAATGAGAGAATGAAAGTAAGAGAGAAGAATTAGAAGGCAAAGAGGGAAAAAGGTAAATGAGAACAGAAATTCAGAATGAAAGGCAGGAAGAGGGAGGGAGACGGAAAGAGGAAAAGAGAAAGAAAAAGATAATTATGTAATAAAGAGGCCGTAGAAATGGTATGAAATTCAGGAAGGGATGATAGAAAGTAACAAAAAGCTGAAAATTATGAAGAAAATATTCCTGATACATAGTTGAAAATGTTTCTGAAAAATATTTAGGCCACATCTTCATTTTATCATCTGCCCATCCATATTCCTTATGAACTTCAGAGCTATTTCCCTCCAAGGAAGAAGTCCTGGCTAACCCTTTGCACAAAACATTTGTTCTTCTTTTTAATAACATGAAGACAGCAAGGTTAGAGCCATATTTTAGCATTCAACATACTGACTGCAAAGAGGTTTTTATAAAAGAATACTGGAAGTTAGAAGTGGTGTTGCATGTTATTTTCTCAAATTTGTGCAGGAAATATGCTGACAAGAGATTTCAGAACATTAAAAAATATGTTAAAACAATTTCTTATGCACCCAGTGTGAAATTTAAATGAAATACTTATCAGGTGAGGATAAACTGAGCTGTCATTTTTCCTGTAATGCAGAATAAACAAAAACTTCAGATGACATCACTGTGTTTTATAAAATCTAGAGCATTTAAGAGAGGCCAGTCTGGATCATTTGTTTCTTTAGTCTGAAGATTGACAAGTAAATAAAACCTTTCATTTTTTCTTTCCATCAAGAGATATTTCTGAGAAGTTTGCATAAGTTTGCATAATAGGTTTGCTATAGATATCTGTTAATTTTACAAGCTAATCTGTCAGTTTTCTGTTGCTTTTAACATGTTAAAATATGTACACTAGCAAGAAAAAAAGTATTAACTCTTTAAGCTGTTCAGACTACTGGTCATAATCTTGAGAGACTGCAAAACAACAAAAAATTGTGAGCATACATAACTAAAACTCCCCATACCTAACTCAGACAAAAAATGTCTCCTACAGAAGGAACAAGATCAAGTGTTACCCACATAACAATCAAAAATAAAGGCCTTTGAATGTCTTACAGTCAAAATCTCACATTTTACCTTAACTCTCTTTTTTTTTGTGTGTGTGATCAGTCTCACTTCATGAAAGTTTTCACTCTTGTTTTTCCTGCATAAGCTTATTTCTCTGCAAACATTAACAAGAACATATCAAGTAAGCTTAAGCAAGCAAGCCTCACAGACATTGCTTAGTTCTCTTGTCCATCAGAATTAGTATATCACTTCTTGAGAGGACTATCCTACAAAGATTGAAGACCAGGCAATCCTGCAAATAGTATAAAATTTCTTTGTATGCCCAAAATATTAAAATTAGACACACAATCAACTAATCTCTGAATGTCTTGAAGGATTCTCAGTCCTCTTTTTATTTTTTTTTTTCTTGCTATATGCTGTGAGACTCTGAGTAAGGAGTTTCTAACATTTTCCCATTCTTAGCTGTAATTTGTAACAGAGCATAGGGGTTTTTCTACATGCAGTTCAAACACCAAATTAGCTAAATGGGTTAGAAAGCAGTGTAATGAAAACTGTGATCCATGCTGACTCATACTTCAGAATGAAAAGAAGAATCCACCAATTAACTAAATTAATTTTGGCAGGTTCTTTGCCAGGATTTCACCCATTCTGAAAACAACCTTGAAAATGTAAATTAGCATCATTTGATCAAATCTTCTTTTGTTTGTAGACTCATTAAAATAATGGAAATTGAAATCTGCAGTAAAATTCGTCAAAACTTCACCTTAAAGTTCTGGCAGGAACATCTCAATGGCTCATTTCACCTATCCTAGAATTTATCTGAAAAGATTTATCTGAAGTAGGAGAAATGGCAGAGGCTATATCACATGTAACTCTAATCCTAGACAAAGAAAAAAAAAAAAACAAAAAAAAAAACCAAACAAACAAAAAAAAACAACACTGTTTCACTCCTGATCATTTTAGCCACAACATTACAACATTCAGCTGATTTTCTTATCTCACAGTCCTATAATATTTTGGTTTTGGGGGAAGTCAAATAATCTTCAAGTAAATGACAAAACCTCCCACTGATAACATCTGAACTTATGGCTCCACAGACATAAAAGCAGTTTTGGTTAAACTTACTTCACAGAGTACAGCATTTACAATGTATCTCTGTCCACTTTTTTATTAGTGCACCTGGGTTATGTTCTTAAGAGCACAATTTTTTCTGTAAAAAAAAAAAAATCACACTGGTCCCACACTAAATATTCCAAATGTCATGGATGTTATGGTCCACTCAAATTTTTGAAATTGAATCCTGTCTAAATCCTGGTTTTGCTGTCAGATGTTCTGTGACATAGCTTGTTAGCTCCCAGATATGAAATGCAGTTGGTAGAAATAAGGTTAGAAGGACAGTAAGAGGCTCATGCCTTCCCATCTTCATAGAAGCTGCAGAAGACAACCCACGTATCTTCCAGCTACCCTATAACTGGTAGGCTTTAGAGGCTCAAAGACTGAAGACTGGTTTTGGGTATCACTGCTTCTGGAGAGAGATGGTTGTAGATACTGGTCTACCATGGCCAGGACAAGGGTATCCAGGTAAATACTTACTTTAAGTGGAAGTCAGAATTCTGAGAAATACAGGGCATATTTTTCCCCATTTTATGTATACAGCTATATGAATATTCATGTGATTCATAGAATCATAGAATATCTGAGTTGGAAGGACCCACAGGGATCGTTGAATCCTACTTCTGGGTCCCCAGAGGACAACTCCAAAATAAATAAATAAATAAACAAACAAACAAACAAACAAATAAATAAATAAATATCATACCATGTGTCTGAGAGCATTGTCCAAATGCTTCTTGAACTCTGTCAGTCTCTGTGCTGTTAACACTTCCCTGGGGAGCCTGTCCCAGTGCCCAACCATCCTCTTGGCAAAGAACGTTTTCTTGATATCCTGCCTGAACCTCTCCTGTCATGGCTTCAAGCTGTTCCCTTGGGTCACCAGAGGAAATAGGTTAGTGCCTGCCTTTCCACTCCCCCCCGTGAGGAAGCTGTAGACTGTGATAAGGTCTGCCCTCAGTCTCCTCTTCTTCAGGCTGAACAATCCAAGTGACTTCAGGTGCTTCTCATATGTCTTCCCCTGTAGACTATCTTTGTTGCCCTCCTTTGGACTCTCTCTAAAAGTTTTATTTCTTCCTTATACTGTGGCACCAAAAGCTACACACAGTACTCAAGGTGAAGCCATACCAGTGCAGACTAGAGATGGACAATCACCTGTTAATTAACATTAGAGGTACCAGCTCATAGTTGCTCTATTCCTTTTTTCTTCTCTTGAGTTTTTGAACGTCCCAACACAGCATTTATAAAAATCAGCAAGTCCATACAAGATAGAGAGCCTTCATTGAATAAATCCTTATATATGAATCTTGTGTAAGCCATTCACAACTAATTGAAATTTCTGCAAAATTGACTATTTTGACTAACTAAAAAGATAACATTATATAATTTGATTTTATTTCTGCTACAAATTTTACACTCCAGTCATCCCTATGAAATGTTGTATCTATGAATATATTGACCACTAAACCTCTTTGATAGTGTATTTATGACAAACTAACATAAAAGGACCAGAAAAGCAAATGAAATATGCATAATTACAGTGAAATATTTTTGGAGCTTTCCTTTTTCAATTTTTACCTAGTTTTAACTACACCCTGCCTTGACTATCACTTTTGTACCAAATATTTGATTACATGAAATATAAATTACTTTTAAGCCCTGAAAATAGTTAACATTTCATTACATATTCTGTCATTTAGTTCCTGGTTATTAGCCAATAACAAATAAAGATTGTAGATGATCCCATGGTTATGATATTTTGTGCATGTTGTCTTTAGACTAGGCAGTTTTCTAGCAAGATTCTAGAAAATATTTTTTTTCTTCAGGTTTTCAAAGTTCGGAGATGTTGAACAGCTATTGATTTGTATTTGCACTTTGTTGGTGGTGCTGGGTTTTTGTTTGTTTGTTTGTTTGTTTCCTTACTCCAGAAAAACATCTGTGTGCTGTTAAAGAATTTTCAAAGCTGAGTGAGCTCCAGTTTTCTGCTTAGTTGCCAAGACATCTGTAGTGACCAGCATTGTGAACTTAGAGATATGCCAGCAAAAAGTACCACCTCAGCATAAACAAGTTGGTCAATAAGTTAATGGCATGAATCAATGAGAAAGATTTGGGAGAGATCTTAATTAAAGAAACAACTGCTGATACAAATTATGTTTCCAATGTATTGATGTAGCAGAGGGCATGAGGTTGAACGGAGATGAGTGCTGATCAATGCGTTTAACATTTGCATTCCTTTTCATCATAAACCAGCTCTCTTCATCCATGTGCATACAGGCACGCACACACACAGACACACATCACTACTACCAGGACCTCAGAAGGGCTTTGGTTTCTTTGTCTTTATTGATCCCTGTAGCACTCCTCTGGAGGCTATTACAGTTGCCTCACTTTACAAGGTGAAATGAAGGTCTCACACAGAAAAGATGATGCTCATTTCTTTAGACTTTCCTGGATGTGATCTCAATGCTTTAAATCAGTAAAAAGAACTTTGCCTCTCTGTGAATATCATAACCATTCTGTAATGTTCAGATATAATAAGGAAGTATAAATGTAACTTTGGCAAACAAACAACAACAAAAAAAAGATAAAAGATAATACTCCCTAACACAAAAGGACAAATGTGTTTGTGTGCATGTGTGTGTGTGCACATTTAAGAGACACACAGACAGACGGACAGAGGAAGAGAGAAACAGAAAGAGCATTCTCCAGTGGCTGAACGGCACTAACATCCAAAGTCAATAGATGGTTTCCCCAAGTGATTCAATCTGAGACACAGTTTAAAGAGACATCAATCTGTGATGTCAGCAATGCTCAGCATAAAGCTAATGGAGCTTCAAAAGATCAATATTCAAACTTGTTTTCTTTTCATGCTGGAAACTCACACCACTGCAACATCTTCTGCTAGATGCAATGTACATATTACATTATTATATTAAGAACTTTTATCACTACTATTCACATTTATGTTAGATCAGGATCAGATGTTGGTGTGCTTGTTTTGATTTTTTTTTTTTTTTTACTTTGGAGGCCTTTATTCCCTAGGATGCAGAAAAGTAATTTAAAGTTTAGCTCAGCTGGTAGCCATGTAATTCATCTTATTTTCCTGTCAGGTTTTATAATGAAGTCAAAAGCAATCCTAAACTGGTGACATAATAATATAATGCTGTGTAGTAATGATTATATTGGATCCAAAAATATGTTTTTACTACATACACAAATTGAAGAAATAGAGCAATTTCAATTATCATCATCATAATAGAAACCCGGAGCAACAATACTGAAAGTATCTGATAGGAAAAGAAAGAACTAAATTTTTAGCTAACTACTTAAGTCATGACCAAGATGCAGTGAAAAAAATTAAATAATGAAAAGGTTGAAAGGTTGAAAAGTAACTTTCAACAAAATACCAATTTCCTGTAGTAGAATATTGCTGGTTGTTTCTTTAGTTGCTTGTAAGAAGACATGGGAAAAACAGGTCAATTTAAGAGAATGAAGTCATTAGTAATATTGATATTAGAACTGTTCTGAAATAATTTCCCATCTACAGCTAAACTGTACTATGTATCACACTGATTAACTCTACCGACATATTGCAATATCTGTAAACTCACTGAATATACAGTAAAATGATTTAAATATTAAGTAAGCCCACAATTCCAAATGTTAGTTCAAAGACTCATAGAATTGGAATCCCACTCTAATCAGGCTTTCCCACTTCCTTCTCCCACAAGAAATAAAAGAAAAACAAAACCAAGTCAAATTAAGTTGTTAAATGGTTTAAGGATTTGATATCTTTTGCTGTTAATTTAAAGGGCTGAGCTGCAGCTCATTTCTTTTCATCTTTATAGCAAAGCACAGGGTGACCCCAAGGGTCAGTGAGGATTATCTCTGTGTCTTTCCATTCCATCTTATATTATTAGTTTACACTGCAAATGAGAAACTGATGTCAGAAATATGCCAAATGTTATTTATAAATATAGAAGAAGCCAGGGTGAAGTCTGATAGGTCTGTGGCTTAGCATGTAAAGGTCTCAACAGCAATTAGTAACTGAGATTCATCCACTGTAAGGTGGAAACTGTAATCTAAAGAGCAGAAAATATTTTATTAACATGTTGATAGTTTACATGAAATACAATTCTGGAATGTTAAACAGTAACAAAATATGAAATGGATTGGTGACCCTATAATCAAAAAAGTCAAATTGCTAGAGCAATGTCTTCAGTCAAAAAGAAATACTGAACTCATTACTACTCCTAAATTTTAAGCTGACTCACATTTAGTACAAAGTTACTTGATTTTATCACATACAGTTTTGATTGATCTTCTAATATATTTTTTTTTGACAGCTTTTATGATTAAGGACTTTAATTGAGCAAAAATATTGTAAATGGTGTATACAAGAAGATGTGGATTTTTTTCTGTTAGTGTAAAGCCACGCTAGTCATACAATGACTTTGGGTTATTTAACATTCAGGATAAAGACTATGAGATACAACACTGTTTCCCTACCTTACAACTGAAGACTGGAAAAAAACAAGCATATTCAGCATTGGAAGAACAGCCCATAAATAACCAAGACAGAATTTAACATTTAAATATTTTAGGCAGAAATGGACTGTTAAGAGAATGAAAACACAAACTGGTTAACAGGCAATAATCCGTGGGGAAGAGAAGCATAGCAAAATCCACCGTGTCTTTATCATTGTTATTTAAAAGGTAATGTCTTGGTATGAGAGACTTTTTATGAAAGATATGCGTTCCATTTTTTATGCTCATCACAAGTTACTGAGAAGATGTGTTTGATAAATATGTTATGTTTATGTGATATTGCCTTATACAATATTACACTAATAAATCAGAAGGCATGAAGGTCACACATTTGAATAAAGATGCTGGCTTTGTAGCATGTCTTTCTTTTTAACCTAGTCTGTAATGAAGTTAGAAGTTAATGAAGTGCTGTGACACACAGAGGACACACACACACACGGGCTGATCATTAAAGCAAACACAGCAAGTGAGAGATGTCATATACCTTGTGATGTTCTGTCCATTACCACCAGAAAATAAACTTAATAATAATAATGACTTCAAAAATAAAAAATGTCTAAAATCTTTATATATTAAAAAAAAAAAGAAAAAGATTTCTCTAGTCATTCAAGTGACCAAATCTCAGAATCTTCCGCTCAAATTTCATTCCAGACAAAGTGTTTCTCTCTTTACCTTTGTCTTTAGCCTAGATCAGTCTGTATACAGAGAGAATAATAGGAGAATAAGGAGAATAGGAGTCTCTAGTATAATCTTCCCGGACTTTCTAAATGATATTTGTTATATTTTGAACCCCATATAGTATTTAGTGTATCATGTGTACAGAAATATCATCTAAGTTTGTAGATTGGTAAATTAATTTCTCTTATATGTTTTAATGATTAATTCTCTCCCAGTTCACATCTCAATATGCAATTGCTGCATTATAAACCAAATAAAATCAAATAGTCTAGGTTCAGAATAAACTCTGGGGTGGGAATGAGCAACTGGGAATGGGGAAAGAAAGAGTTTGAACTTCTTCACTGAGTTATGCTGTTGCCAAAACCAGTGGCCCACGGTACTACTCCTTCAACCCAAGTGTCCCTCAGTGCTTACCTGCACATTGTACTCTCCAACAGTGTCATTGTCATTCCCCTGGATTGTATGATAATTTTATAAAAACAACTTGTTCAGTTTTATTTGACAACATTACTACATGTAAATAAGCATCAAGGAAGATATGACAATTTTTTGTTTGTTTTTTTTTGTTTGTTTGTTTGTTTTTAATTAAAAGATTTGAAAATAGGTAAAGAGAGAGAGAGAGAGAGAAAGACAAATATGTTTGAAATGAAAATATTCTGTGAAATCCACTAGAACAAGGTAATTTTATGTGTGAGTATAACAATTAGTGAAACTCTGTGTAAGTCCTAAGATTGTAAACTACAATATTGCAGACTTAGTTGTCAGAAAGACTAAAGTGGGCAGAAGACAGTGGCTCATCAACATCTACTGACTCAGACCCTGCTGGGTGGGTATGTAACATTTTTTTCAGAATATAACTTTTAGCTGTCTGTTTCATAGGATAGAATACAACTGTGTGTATTAAACACAAAAGTCATCTATTCTGTACAAGGGAAAATGTGATTAAGACATCCTGCATTCTGTCTACAGATAGCCAAAAGTAAATTATAGGGATAGGGAAATTTTATAAATCCTGGTTACTTATTCACAATCTTGGACACTTTTACTCAGTTTGCACATTATTCCCAGGGTAACAGTTCAGAGAAAAGTAAAATACAGCAGTATTAATTAGACAACAAACAAACCAAGCAAAACTAACAGAAAACAACAACAGCAACAACAAAAGCAACAAGCTGCTGGAAATCAGTGTTGCTTAGTTTAAATATCACTCCGAGGAACACTAAGATAAAAAATATCTTCAGTACACATCCAACTGCCTCCCAACAATGTTTTTTTAATTCACACACTTATTCAGCTTTTGCCCCAGTTTCTCCTTAAGCTAACACTCACAGAACACAGACTTCTGGACTGTGAGACCACTGTGAGATGAAGTCCCATTTATTTCAATTAAGGCTACACAAGACAATTATATTTGATGCCTTCAAGATGCTCAGCAAAGATAGAGGTGAATTTCTTTGCCTGATGTGATCATAACAGAAAAAAAAAAAAAAAAAGAAAAAAAAAAAAAGTTAAACTACAGTGGTACTATGCAAATTGTCCTATCCTACAAGTAAAGGAGGAGCTCTCCAGAGGAGCTGTTCTCCCGTATAACATCTAATTACCTGTTACTTGTTGAATCATGCTGTCTTTGCAGCATGATTCTTTTTACTTTGGGTCACTGTACTGAATATTTTGCCCTTTGCTCTGGCTAATTGCATTAAAAGGCATTGATGGGTTCACTGAGACTAAGTTATAGACTTAATGTTTTTTAAAAGGACTAAACATTTGTAACTACAATATGTACTAAGGCTCTGGAGATCAGAGTTTGCGAAACAAATCTTTCCCATAGAGAGAAGAGCTATCTGCAGGGCTAGCAGAATATCTAGGTCTTCTTCCTTTGGACTGTCCCCTACCCAAAGCAAAATCTGAAAGGCTTGAATTTTTAGTGAAGGAATTATATCTTCATGTGAACACAAGCTTCCTTGCCCCTCAAGATGCCTACTAAGAATGGCTAGACTAATTCTTAACAAGCAGAAGGCAACTCAGACAACCTAATATGGCAGAAAGTAGATTTCACTTATCTTTTCAGGATATAGTCATGTAGAATTAAAGTGGTTTATTAAGATCACATTTGAAATTAATCATATTATGACTTAACTATGTCATAGTTAAGGAAAATGATGAGAGGTCTTGTGCTAGAGTATTAGTACACCTCAATTCACCGGGGGTACTTGGCTTATGTATTATGTCACTTAGAGAACCATTGTCACCTTTGTGTGTCACTGGCTTTGTTAAATGACCAGAATATATTTTTTTTTTTAGCCTCATTACATTCAACATTAAGTTGCTACTTTGTATATTTAAATTTTAAATTAAATATAATTATTTAAAATGAAAAAAATATTACAAGAATATATTTCTAATTGATCTAGTTGCCATCTAATGTACCTCACAGATTTCTGAAATATTTAAACCAGTTTGATTCTTGGAATCTGCCCTTGGTCTGCACCTATCCACTGTTAGCTGCCAATTTAGTATACAGCTTAGCACCATAGGGGGGGAGGGGGAAAGAGAGAGAGAGAGAGAGAAAACAAGTTTGAAAACATATGTCATGGCTTCTTGACACACTGAAAGGTATTCATTTCCCTTTTCAATGCATGCCCATGCACTGCACAGAAAAGACATTGTTCACAAGTACAGTCACTTTACCTGTACATGACATATGGTGTACTGTCCTTAAAGTTTCTGAACTTATTTAGAATATTGAAAAGCTTTTCCTGTGAAACTTTTTGCAAGATCAAGCTATGTTTATTGATGTATGCAGTCATGCCTAGTAAGTGCAAATTGGCTGTCACTGTACTATTAAGCTAAGTAGAATGAAAGCAGAGTCCCAAACACTCCTTAGTTTTGTTTTGCTTTGGTTGGACTTGCTCCCTTTCAGACACAACTCAGGTATACTTTAGAAAATTGAATAATCCAGGAAATATTATGAAGAAACAGTATGGATGATGATACTTTGCTCTTTGAGATTATGAGATTTCAACTGCATGGACATAACCTGTGCTGTACCACATGCCCTCAAGGATCAGAGAACAGACACCCAATCATTTCATTTACAAGCACAGAGGAATCCCTTTGGGATAGCATTAAGTATAGAAAATGGAACAAAATACTGTCCAATTTTAAGGTGAGTAGTTTGACTCCTCTTCCTTTAGCTTAATAGAGGACAGCTATTCCAGAATTTCTTTGCTGTAAGCTGAGTTACTGTTTAAGGCACTGCTTAGTGGTCAGTATAAAGGCTTTGTGTGCTTACCTATTTGACTCTGTAATAGTCACTCTGTACCTTAGCATAGACTGAAGAAATGGGCAATTTCTGAATTTATTTTTAATGAGAGATGGGTTCTTTCCAAAATCTGGATATGTTTGCCTGTGGATATCCTATTTCTGTTTTGAGGCATGTTCTAGAAAATGATCCATCTCTGTAATATAGTCCAATTTGTCTAGAAGATACAGAGCATAAATACATATGTGAGCATTGTTTGTTCTGTTGTTTAGGACAGCGCATTATTTTTTCATTGGAACAATGAAATAAGACCACATTCTATTAAATTAAATGCTCTATTAAAATGAAGTAGCTACTTAAGATTTAAACACTACTTCTACTTAGATAGAAGTAGTAGAAGGCTTAGAGAACATTAATAAAACAATGAAGATTCTAGAACTGTATGGATTTGATTTTAAATTTGACCTCCAGGAGTTGCAATTTTTGTTTATACCTAAACCATTAAAATATTTTTAATTTCTAATGTGTATATATACTGTTATCAGACAACAGTCATAGAATTTTAGATGTCGTAATACTCATATCATATCGTATTACCAGAAGCCTACATGTCTTTTGTCACATGCATCTTTAGAACATGATGTAAAATGGTTTTATTTTCGGAAATTAATTGTATGTATACATGTCACAAACATTGTTTAATGAAAGTCATAAATATTGTTAATATCATCATCTCAGTTGTTGGATTTTGCTTGTTTTTTGAAGGACAGAAAGTGAAACACTTTTAGTAAAATAAGTAATCAGCTCCAAATAGCTTATCAGCTTATCAACCTAGTAGGGCACAAAAAACAAAAGCCATACTGTAACTGCTCAAACTACAGAGCTTTCTGAGTGTCCCAGATGTGACATGGGTACATAAAAGGATTTAAGAAACTGTATTTCAAGCAATAATTCTCAAACAGAATGCTGGACTCTGAATCTGAGATGATAACAAGCATTTAACGAAGATAGATGTGAGTCCATCCCTCCTGTTCTCTACAGAATAACATGGCAAGGCTCTGGCCATGCAGCATGTATGCGTGGAGATCGGTAAAATTACTTTATACTGTTGGCATTTTTTTTTTTTACAGTAAAAAGGGGAAACAACATGACATGATTATTTTAAAGAAAAAAAAATGCATATTTAAAGTAGAAGGGTTGTTCTTAAATTATATATTTAGACATTATGATTTTGTAGATATTTAGTTTAGTTTATAAATTTATTTATTTTTATAAATTTATTTATTTTATAAATTAACATCTATAGGGTCTGATTTAATTGAAAACAGCCTGGAGACACTTTGTTTGATAAAGTTTATTAAACTCCATGCTTTAAAAGTGTTAGCATTCTCTGAAGTATGGGGAACAAATATTCTCCCTCTCCTACCTCTGTACAGAAAATCATCTATAATGATTGTCTGAATGAATAAAAAAAAAGCATATTCAAGGAATATGGATTTTGGAATATGGCTCTCTATTAAATCAAGGCCATTCTTTCTCTTTCTTTATAATATTACCTACTGTGCATTAGAGAAAAAAAAAAAAAAAGCAAAAAAAAGCAAGACACTATATTTTATCTTCGTGTGATCTAAAGTGTGTCTAGTTTTCAGGAGAAAGCACAGTTGATTTTATGATTTATCAACTTTAGTGTTTCAGTCACTTGCCTACAAGACAATGGCATAACTTCAAATTTCCCTGGCTGTGTATATATTATGGTTCTGTGAATAGACTAATATTCTAAGATAAAGCTCATATTGATTTTTATTAGACACAGATTTGAATCAATTACTTAGATTTTCAGAAAGATAAACCTGAATTTAAGCGCCTAAAAACCACTATTCAGTCATATAAATAAGCAGCCTGATTTTCAAAAATACCATGTACCCAGGAAGTCTTGTTGAAATTAAACGTTTTGGGTATTCAATATTATAATAATTCAGGTCATTTATTTGCACATCTAAATATAGAAACTAGGAATCTAAAATTAGGCTACTGTTTTTAAATTTCTTTACCAAGGTATCTCGGAAATGCTCTACTCACTGACATAGCAGTTCAGGAGGTGAGATAAATACTGCAACCCACATTCCAATCCTAGTTTTATACTCCAGCTTTCCAAACATTTATGCTAAATATATCATACTTTTTGCTGTATGTGATACAATTTCTTCAAATTATAATAATGCAATAAATTAATAAACATTGTGGTGTTTTTCTGTATAAAGCAAAATATTTCCATTCTACACCTTCACCTACACCAGCTTTTGTCCCTGCCTGTCTTCTGAAATTATTTTCACCTCTAAAATTCTCGTAAGCGTGCAACACTGCTAACAGATTCCTTTTTTTACAGTTATATCTAGCTTTCAATATCAACACCAATGTTGATATCAGCATTGGTATCAATTAGTTTACACATTTATACAGACATTTTACAGAAAATGTGAATTGTCGGTAAATAATGTTCTACTCTATAAACATACTCTCTTCTGCTCTGCAGATGGAAAATTCCAAGGAATCAAGGAAGGAATAAAAAAGATATAAAAGTATAGATCAGAAATTGCTTCCTTAAAAAGGATAAAATTCTTGAAGTAGGTAGTAAAATTTTGCGCATGTTTGGAGAAAGTACAGTAAACTGAAAAATAAATTTTAAAATAGATGTGTTCCAATTGCAGTTCTCTGTTTCTTAAACACTGCCTCTTGACTAGAAAAATTCAGAGCCAAATACGAGTGAGTTCATTCTAGATTCATTCCAGATATGAGTGAGTTTAGCTGTCTTTAAATATGGGGAAAAGATAAGAATCTTGTCAAAAAGTAGGAGTACCAAGAAAGAGAAGATACTTGGGAAGAAACGACCTGATTGTGAAGAATTGCAGAAAGATTAGGTGAAAAAAAAATAGTGAAGACTTTTATTAGACCTCAGATTTCATATTTTAATAACAGAATGTCAGAAGTCATAATGACTACTCTTTATTCTGAAAGACGGGGTTTGCAGGTATAGCAAATTGGCTGTACATTAAGGATGCACTGAGGATTTGCAGCAAATTTTTGTTCGTAAATGTGTATCAAGCCATGTGTCACTTTCAAATGGAAACTGTATGATAGCAGAATATTTAGGAGAAGAATGTAGATATTCTTGGCTGAGAAACTTCAGCAGAATGATAGTTGAAGCTACTTTTCATCAACAGGTTTTAAATTAGCTTTTTAAGCTAAAAGCTTTTCTGGTTGCTTCTACATCTTGAAGTAAAAATGTTCAAACTGTAGACCAGAACTACTAGAAATTTCTCTACAAATACAAATATATATATAAATGAAGATTAAAAAGTGTTTGTAGAAAATATTTAACATTTTTCATCCAAAAAAAAAAAAAAAAGAAATATATTTGCTCTTGGATTTATTTTTTTTTTTCAGTGTATTATCAATATGTTGCTGAAAATTGATATCCAGTCTTGTGGCACAGGCCAAACACTGGAAGGTGTGGCTGATGAGGTTTTGGAGTCTTCATCCACAGAGGTGTACAGAATCTGACTTGACACAGCCCCAAGCCACCTGATCTGTTTAGCCCTTAGGCAAACTCCAAAGATACTTTACAACCTGAAATTGATTCTGTGACTATTCTTTTCCTACTCAGTTCCAGAATTTAAATTCTGACTTATTATAGAGCAAATTGCAAAATTTATGTCTTCTTCTGATTATGGTGTAGATTATGGATTCAGATATTTCTTGTTATTTCTTAGATGTCTCCCTACATACAGAAATGTAAATATATATCTTGCAATGCTTTTAATTTTTTTTTTGTCTTATGAAAAAAAAAAAAAAGTTTTTCCAGGGTCTATGGACAAGCTTTTCTGAGGAGAACTAAGGGACTGAATGAACAGCCTAAAACAGCAATCAACAGAATCAATAACTAATGGCAGAAATCATTTCCCACAATAGCATTTCATCTATAACACTAAGGACATAGAAATATGTAAAGATAAGAAAAAGGAAGACTCAGCCTTTTGCAGAGACTCCTGAGTAATACTTTCTGAAATACAGCAAAATCATTGCCATATGATCATGTTTTATGCTCACAAAACATACCTTAAATGCATACACGGATAGGAGTAGTTTCATATTCCTCTTCTGTTTTCTACATCACTGAGATGAGATAACTAGGTCTTCAATTGATCCAGAGTCAGAAAGGTTTTTGTTCAATTACAATGTCACGTTTATGACTCTAACACAACAGTTTAGTGTAGGTCAGCTGACATTTGTGAACTGTATGCATATTCCTAGACCACCAAAAATGTGATATAAAGCAATTTATTATAGTTTTATTTCACTGATTTTTTAGCTAATGTATTTCAGCTTATATTTTCTTCAGGCATTATGGATATAACTCTGTCCAGAGCTGTTATATAGCAACTTATTAAACTTTACAGAATCACAGAATCATCTAGGTTGGAAGATCATCGAGTCCAACCTCTGACCTAACACTAACTAGTCCTCCACTAAACCATACCACTAATCTCTACATCTAAACACCTTTTAAAGATTCCAGGGATGGTGATTCAACCACTTCCCTGGGCAGCCTATTCCAATGCCTAACTACCCTCTCAGTAAAGAAGTTCTTCCTAATATCCAACCTAAACCTCCCCTGATACAACTTTAGCCCATTTCCCCTCATCCTGTCACCAAGCACGTGGGAGAACAGACCAATCCCCACCTCGCTACAGCCTCCTTTAAGGTATCTATAGAGTGAGATAAGGTCTCCCCTGAGCCTCCTCTTGTGGATATGTCTGAATTCTTAGGCACAGAACAACTACAAAGACTATATAAAAAGACTATATATATAAAAGACTATAAGAAAAATAAAAATGAAATGGAACCTTTAAGTATTTTCACGTACTCAAAACCCACTCAATTACTTTTCAGTCAATGAGTGAGTAAATCACCAGATATATCACTAGGCTACTATCTATCGATTTGCTTGCAAACTTAACTCACAGTAATGAAGGCTGGCCTTGAGCTAGAGATCAGGGACTGTTTTTTGCTGTACTTCTCTAGACTCACTCTCTATCCTTTGGCCTTTAACATATAGTTCTGATGTAAGCATATATTTCGTAAGTATATATATATATATGTGTATATATATATATATATGTATATATATATACATATATATATAAACATAACATAGTATATCAAAAGGAACATTGAGACTAACCAGAATTTGTAACCCCATGAAAGACTGTGGGATCTTAGATTCTCCATATGCCCAATATTGCAATTTTTGTTGATGGAAAACCCCCATCAACATTAGATCAAGACTTATAATGACACCATATTCAAAGTATTTAATTTGAGAGTCCTCTGGAGTCCTCATTCAGAGGTGACCCCTGCCATTTCAAAGGAGAATGCTATAGGGACATCGATAGCAAATCCATCCTCAGCAACAGATTTTTAATGTGTTCTACTAGGACTTGTTTAATGTGTAGCCTTAGCCTACAAAATTTTAAAACAGAAGAAAACTATCCATTACACTTTTAGAAATAGAAAGTTATTCATTGGCTTTTCCTTGTATTTTTTCTGGTTTTCAGACACTGGAGGCTGAGATACATATACTGTTCTTTTCAGCTGCATAACTATCCTGCTAGCGATTAATTACTTAGATATTTCTGCATAAATAGGATGTAAAGAAATACCTAACAAAAGCCTAATGCATCTCCAATGATGGAACCCTGTGCTATGTCTGAGATGCATATCCTTTTCTTTTTTCTTTTTTTATTTTTTTGAAAGACAAGCAGATTATTCAAAATTATGGCAATCAGATACTGGCAGAGAAGAAAAATAGTGATATGCTGAACAGAAACCACTTAAATTCTGCAAGCTTCGATAATATAATATTTCCACAACTGTTTCTGTTTAAAACTAATAAAAATAAACATAAAACATTCCCTTCTCCTCCTATCAAATTCATTACTTTGAGCGACAAAATGACAAAATGATTAGCTGTTAATAAGGCCCTGGTTTAAAAGATTGACTGACATTGCATTACTCATTTAATTTCCGCTTCTCCTAGTTTTTTTTTTTTTCTTCCTCCAAGCACAGAGGGAATTAATATTATCACATCAAAGGCCTCCCTTTAAATGGAGGAGAAAAATCATTTAAAAGGACAGAGGCTGTGATTATTCAAACTAGGTTATTTGCACCTTGTATATATGACGATATCATGGTACAACTTCATTTTGTTCAAATTGCTGTCAGTCACTAATAGAAGAAATTTGCTTCCGTTTTATCAGCGCTATTGTGTTTAGTCAGATTTGTGGGTGTGGGGTGGGGGGCTCGGGGTGGGCATTAAACTTGAAATCTGATAAGACAGATATGAACAGGGAGTAAGGAGCATACTGAGAGAAAGGAGGCAGATTGTGACTCCAACATCCATAATGCAAATTCTTTTCGCCCTGTCTTCTTTCTTGCTTTTCTTTCCTTTCCTTTCCGATTGTGTTGTTTTTATTTAAAGACACAGATATGGACACACACTAAAGTGCAAGTCAGAACATCTGTGGAGTATGAGGTTTGGCAATAAGACTCTGTGCTTGGGTATTTTATTTTCTTTCACTTTGATTCCTGACAGACAAATTATTCTAGGGATGATTTAACACCTAAAGATGAATGTCATATTCCATAAAATAGTTGTATCGGTGGGAAAAATTATGAGTGGCACAACCCTTGGCCTAGCAACAGCCAATGATCTATCAGCATTTAAGTCTTGGCAGATTGAATTATTCCCCTCTCTAACTGTAACTGTGTTATGGCTTGCATGACAAACAGTCCGCTTGTCAAATATTTATCCTACCTCTTAAAAAAAAAAAAAAAGGAAAAGATAAAGGGACATCGGGGTGGTTGGGGGGTGGGTGAAAGAAAGATTGACCAGGAGAAGAAGGCAGAATACAAGTGGTAAAAGACCAACCACAGCATGAAATATGAAACATAAATCACAGGGTCAGAGAGAGCAGGGGAACTTGGTTACTAAGGCTCCAGATGGATTAAATAACGCACGTCCTGAGGGAGGGTGGGAAGGCGAGCCCTAAAATAATAACAGAACAGAATGCTCCTATGTTGAAAGGTTTGAAGACAAGCCTTGTTAATTCAGAAAACAGCACAGTTAAATTAGTCCAGGTCTGTGTGAAAAGTAGTGCTACATATTGTGCAGGGGAGATAAATTTTCACTTGCTCTTTCCAATACACTGGCCACTGACAGGTGACTGCTGTGAGTAGTTCATTAAAATGTCCAGCTCATGGGAGATTTTCAAAATTTATAATGCTTCCTGTAGACAACAGGGTCAAGTTCAATGAGAAAGGAAGAGAGCAAAGTAACTTGAGGAATTATTCACTAATTACTTTTTAAACACGTTTGCTTTTTTTTTTTTTCTTTTTTTTTTCTCTCAACAAGTATTAACTTACTTTTAATGCCTCCAGCTTTATGGCTTTAAATCAGAGAGGAAGATCGGAGTTCAGCACATATCCCTCCTTGCACTGTTCTTTGGATGGAAGGTTTTTGAACAAGACCATGTGCTATACCCCTTGAAGTAAGTGATTTTAGAAGATATAAGATCAGACATTTTAATGTAATTAATGTAACAGTGATGGTAATTTTAATTGGGTTTCTTTTACCTGTTAGTAAAAAATATACAGTGAAGATTAGTAATTACTGATGGGGTGGATAGTATTGCACATTATTAAAACTAATGGATATATGAGACAAGAGTTCATTGCTTATAAATAACCTTAAAATGTTATCTGGGATGAATTTATTATTTTTATTTTTCCTAATAGGATGCATGAAGTTGACTTGTTTTGCAAAATTTCAGCCATAATGACCAAGCCACTCTAGAAATATTCTAAAATTTGAAGAATTACTTGCTTAGCCCATGCTGAGAAGCCGAGAAGCCTTAAAGAGAAGAAAGTATTTTTGATGGGATCTGGAGGAAAGATAATAGCAAGGCAGGAAAACAGTGCATACTATTTGTCTTCTTTTGTGAACCTTCCCAAATTTATCTGTAGCCTGTTGAAAAACTATACTTTCCTCATGCTAAACAAAGCTTACTCATCCTTGCCTGTGAACTTTTCCTGAAATTATAGATTTGGGCTACTGCAGACTGTGTCAGGTTTCCTGCATCTCCATATGTTTCTGCCATCTGCAAAACCTTCTATCACATAACATAATCTCACCCTTGTACAAGTCCCCACATAGGTGACAATTACTGTTTCTGTCAGTGTCTTCGTTAGTTCAGCCTTGAGCCTCAAGAAACCCAAAACTGTCGAGAGAGCTATCTACAGAATGTCCTGAATTGTCAATATATCGTGTCCATTTTTTATACTATAAACAGTATAAAATTGGTCACAAATTTTAGTGTCTTCTAAATAAGAAATAGTGGTGGATTGATAGAGCATAAGGACTGGCAAGTCAGGATGAGGAACAGGAGAAAGGATTAATTCCAGTGGAGGGAAGAGTCCTTTTTTTTTTTTTTTTTTTGTCAAAAGAACAGGAAAATTTCTTGATTTGAAAATTACTAGGAATGAGATAGAAGAATAAAGGAGACCAAAGGAGGTTAGAAAAGGATCCCAAAGGAAGACTGGAAGAGATTCAAAGGACACCTTGAAAGGTGAAGGGAAAATGGGCTTGGGCTTAGCTAGGGACAAAGAGATAAATTATGAATCGCTGCCAGCCTGAAGGAAAATATTTGCAGAAATTTCCAGGGATATTTAAGGTACATTAACAGGCATTACATAATTTTCTAAATATCACCTCAGCTTTGTTAATTAACATAATATCTTGGTCAGAAATTTACTTTAGCAATAACAAAGGGATTTTGTTGTACAAGATGAAAGATGTGTAGTGAAAAGGAAGGAAGGGAAGTTAAGGAAGGGAAGAAGCAGATAAGTCTTATGGTTAGAACTATGCAAGAAAATTGGAGTGGATTTCAATTTGAAGATTAAGACAGCTAAGTTTAGGTGTCTAGATGTGAACTAGGTGCTAAGGTTCCCCTTGTACTCTGCTAATTATAATGTAGTCAATACAGTTAATGGAGACTGACGACCTAGTCCGCTGAGCATGAGATATCACCTTCAGGCTGAGCTAATTAACTCTTAAGACTCTATTGACTCACAGGTAAACAATTCAAATACTATTTCCAGAGAATGTTTCTGATGATGCTGCAGAGCTCCTGTATGGACATTTTATTTTATTTTATTTTTTATTTATTTTTTTTTTTCATGAAACCATTATCTGCAAGTTCTTCAGGGATTCTTGGTTTGATGATTAGAGACCCAAGGATTTGATCGCTATAAACAATGAGAATTCACAGCTGCAAGTACAGCAAATAAAAATTGTCATTTCTGCATACAAATCTTACCTAATTAGAGTGTCTTTGAAAAAAAAAATCAGACAACAATATTCTCAATTTAAATGCCCATATCTGGATGTACCCTTGAAATGAATCTCATTCTTACCCTGTTCCTTTTGCAGAGGGATGAATTCTCCTACATTTGGTAAGGACCCTTTTAACAGAATGATAAACACTACAGATAAGCCATGAAAGATGTTCATCTTTCCATCTTCAAAACAGTGTTAAATGCGTGTTCTACAGACTACACAATGAATGGTGAAGGGAAAACAGTGTAGTGAATAATTATCGGTAGGTCTCCATTATCCTTTTTATAAGGTAAAGGTCGGGGGGGGGAGGAGGAAGGGAGAAGGAAAAAAAAGTAGCATCTCATCATATTACTAACATCTTCATAAAAATACATACATTGACAGTAAATTGAAGTTGCATGAACAATTTTAATTCTGGGGTTTTCTAATTTTTGAATGCTTGACTTTGCAACCTTAATAGCTTTTTTTTCTTTCCTTTTTAATATATTTTATGTGCAATCTTATAAAGCGCAGAGTCTTCTGAAATATTGCAAATGAATATTCTTTGCTGAAGTCATGTACATCATTAGTTCAAGTGGAAGAGCAGCATTTAGATTATATGTGTTTAGAGTGTCATGGTCTGGCTTTCTAAGGAATATCTGGCCATGTTAGAGTGCAGAGGAAAAAAAAATCACAAAGAAAACATGGGGTGAGAAGACAAAGATGGATACAATTCCAACAGTTACCATGCTGGATACTTTTGCAGTTCTGTTTGCAATTATTCAGATTTTGTATTTTTTAATTATTTAACATAAAAGGCATTTTATTGTTATTTTATTAAAACATTAAATATATTTTAAACCTGACTCTGTTTTCTGGGTTATCGTTGTTGGTTTTTTTTTTGTTATTGTTATTCTTTGTTGTTGTTCTTTTAAGGTTACCTAAATGACATGAATCATCTCATTAACTTCAAATGCAACTAAGTTAAAATGATCGTTACTACTTTAGTGAAACAAGACCTTTTGATAAATGCTTAGAAATAACATTTGTGAGGTAAATCCGTGTATACAATGTCCCAGATCTTCTCATATGTAGATTCTCAGACAGTAAAAGAAGAAATTAATTTTCAAATATCAGCATCTTTCATCATTCCTCCATTTGCTAAGTGTTACTAAGAGCTACTTATGGGGCTTTCCGTAATTATACTACTTGGGCAGGGTTTGTTCCTTGTGCTATCTACATCATGCTATCCACACTGTGTCCCACAACATCTCTCCTTCTAGAGGGGAGCTATGCATCAGAAAGTGTTTCACCATGACACGAGTTCTCAGCAGTGTGCCTTTTCTTATCAGTGGGACTCCAGTGTTCTCATAAGCAGAGTCTCAGGAAAGGGAAAATAGCCCTAAACCATGCTATTACTTTTTTGTGTCTCTCAAACGAGGGCAGGAATAATGAATACTATCATCACCACAACCACTATTCCATTCCACTCACTCCACTGTTTGGATCTCATGGATATGTGTTCCAAAACACAATATTTTATATGGCTAATGAAAATAGTTCCAAAAGTTCCAGAAAATATTCCCATAGTTCCAATAAGGAGGAGGGTCAAGGGAAGTTTTATTTGACTTCAGCAAGACTATTTTTTGTGAATAGAATGAGGAAATTCTGTATCTGACATTTATTTATGTGCACAAAAGTAACAAACTTGTCTCTTTCATATACTTGAATTTAGACCATGTTGGAGCTCAATGGAATTGCAATGTTTTATAGTGTTTCATTCATAACAGAACATAAAATCAGCATTCAAAAAATTTTTACAAAAGAAAAATTGTCTTAAAATGCAGTTGGAAACACTGGAATATTTCTTTTAATAAAAGTTTCTGTTTCATGTGTATATTAAATGCGTGGTTTTAAATGTAAATATAAAATATATTGGAAAATATCAATACATACATATTTATAATATTAAAATAAGTGGAATACTTTATTTTTCAGTGAAACAGCAAAAAGATTTAAAAAGTGCTCATTTTGTGTCATTTAACACAAAGGAAAAAACTACTTTTTTTTTCATTTTCTACTTAAAAGTTATGAAATTAATGTATTTTAATCAAATATTTCAGTTTTATAAATCTACATCTTTCAGTTAAAAAATTCTCAAAACAATATGTCAGCTCTAATAGTTCCTTATACTAAAGGAGACGATAACCTGTTTTCATGTTCGTGCAATTGTCTTAGATTCTGTAAACTTTTTAAACCAAGAGAAAGTGGAATTGACTCAGACTCAGAAAGGAAGTAGAGTATGAGAAGTATGTTCATGGAAACACAGAGACTACCTGTTAACGTCATACTCAGGTTACAGCATACACAGTTTTCATGACTACCCAAAGTGCAGGATCAGTTATTAAGGCCCACTATTGAGCATGATATAGCTTTACTGCTGCCTACAGAAAGAGAAGAGTGAATTCCCATGTTTTTTGGTGTTGATTCATTACTAATATATAAGTAATGGGCATAGATATTAAAATATACTTGAGAAACTAAGACTTTTCTATTTTTTCTACAACTATCTCAATGCAGTGTGCTTTTTTTGTAGCATCTCAGAAGCTGTATATTAAGTATACACAAAGATGAATATCTCTATATTAACTTTTTATAGAATAATATTTATTTGTTGCTACACTAATTTTAAGACTAACAATTTTTTTGAATAAACAAGAAAAAAAAGGTGTACATATGTATTTCTTGCATACTTGTTGATATATCTGTATCTGTAAGTTCAAAAGAACTTACATTATTCAGTATTCAATGGAAAGAAAAGTAATTAAAAAAACTTCAGCTTCTTGTTTTTGCTTCTGTTTTTACATTGTATTCAGCTGCAAATATCAAAATAGTAACAGAAAACAGGAAGAAAATTATTCCCACCTATTAATATTCTTGAATTATATCATTCTGGTCACCTCATAAATCAAAGAAGAAAGACAAAAAATCATGCAGCACATGCAACAGTTCTTTAGATTATAAAATTTGAGTGTTATTGATATTATATCTTCTGAAATTGCAAGGATATTGCTCTGAGCAGCTGTGAGGTTCATCTAACAGACTGTGTCCCTCCAGATTTTCTCCATCCAGCAATGGATGGCTGTGGATGGCTGTGGACCTTTTCAATGTTGCAACCAACAAGATTTCAAAGGAGAATGAAGTGGCTAATTTCAAATGCAGTAGACTTGTATGTTTCATGAAGACAAAGATCTTCGACACTCCATCTTTTATAGAGCTGTGCAAGTAACTTAATTTCTTCTGGAGTGCACTTGACCTCTTCTTAGTTATAGTCTTTTTCAACACCCCTTGAATGAGTAGCGCCCCAGTTCTCATCTCTCTCCTGATTCCACTGCCTATAGTTGTTAGGTTTACTCTGAGTTAAAATTCTTGTTTGTCTGAGCCTTGCTGAGTTATGAAGGATTGTTGCATTTTAAATCTAACTTGACAGTACCCTGATTAGAAATCTACTGTTGCACAAACTGCGATGAATTTGGCCCAGAAGTTAAAATCATACATTTGGGAGAGAAAGGTTACTATTTTGAAAAGTTTGTTTGCACTTAAGTTGGTGAAAGAAATGCGTATCCTGGGGGCATTTTTTTTTTTCACAGATACTTTCACAAGCCTCTCTTTTTCTTTCCTTTTCCTTTTCTTCTTTTAATACAATACAATAACACAAAATAATTTATGAAGAAACATCTATATATGCAAATCAAATCGCAGATCACCTTTGAATGGTCAGATGCAAAACAGCCATTTTTCAATTCCCTTTATTTTAGATAACCGAAATTGTCAGTTTTACTTGCTTATGAAATTATGAATGTCTTTTTCTTCCATCAAAAGAAATGTATGTATGGAATGAAAATAAGAAATAGGAACTGTTAAGCAAAAAGATAATTAAAAAAGGAATGATATTTATATTAAAACAGTGTTCAGCTTGGTAGCACTTCCTCAGTCAACTCTACAATATCTTTCATCTAACATTATAATGCCAGTTACGTTCAATACTTATAAATGTGCTACTTTGTAAGCATACAGTTGAAATAACTTTTCAAAGCTGTAATGAGCAAAAAAATAATAAATACATTTTGATACAATTTCAATTCTATTTTTTAGAGTATTTATTTTTAAAATGGTGGTGTGCTCTCCACCTTATAAAAGAGAACTGGCAATATCTTCATCTGAATAACAGTTTGAAGGGTGTTTAAAGTAACACTGCTATGTCTGAAAGACTCTGTATCAGGACCTTGTTTGTCAGACTTAATGTTTGTCAACATTGATATATCACAGAGGTCAGGGCAATAGCACTTCAGTATAAAGTGAGCAAGACAGGGTCAAATAGAAGTTCTGAGTCTTGTACCAAGATCATATGGGAAAAATGTGAAGTACATTTGAAAGGAGCCAATAGTTTTTCTCTCTTGGCTGAATGCAAGTGTGTTTGTTGACTGGCATGGTGTTTTTTTTAGAGTAAGAAAAGGTAAAGTTTAACAATATTAAAATGTGAAAATATTAGGAGCAGAGTCAGAACATTTCCAAGTTTAAAAATCCTCATCAGATCTTAAAATCTCAGTAGAATGTGTGTGTGGAGTGGGGTTGGAAGGAAAATGACTGGGGGCCAAAATCATACATCCTTCTGGCACAGCTTACTTACAGCCTAGGTAGTGCTCCAGACACACTCACAATCAAGTCTAGACATCATATCCACCCCTCATTCAGACATTAGCAATGCTGAGATTCTTTGCGCCTCTGTCTCCCTGTGTCCTTTAAAAATCTGTCCTCATTTTAGGCTGCGATTACAGACACCAGTCAAAGATGGTGTCTTTGATCACTTATCATCTGCTTTTACAGATGGAAGCAATGTGATTTGCCCAAGGCTGCAGAGCAAATCAGAAGCAGAATCAGAAACAAAAATCTGGATCTAGATTTAAAATAGATCTGTTACCAGTAGACCAGCAGAGAAACAGACTTTGCATATTTATGCCATTTCAGCCAAATACTGCATACAGTATTTGATTTTCCAACCCAAGAAATGTAATTACAACAATATTTTATTGATTTGCATGGTGCATTCTGATGTTGATACCAAACACTTTACTGGAGAATGGATAATAATATGACTGGGTAGATGATGGACAGCTGCCATAAACCAAATGGATGTGATGACATTCTTGCAAGGAAAATATGCCAGTAGATCAGAACTGATGTTCTACAATTTAAGCAGGACACTGAACTCAAAGGTTCCCACCTAGTGCACTGTCACTTGCCATTGGTCAGCTAGGCTAACACAAATACAAAACAAGCTTTTACAGCTAATCTCTACTGAAGGTGCTTTTTTGTTTGGTTGGTTGGTTGGTTTTTCTTTAAATTCCAAGTATATATTCAGCTACAATCCAAGGAGAGATCTTCACTACCATTGAATTATGAAATATATTCTATGGTGAAATGGTGGAATATCCAAATGCTTTTCAGCTGAAGAAGGAGTCCTCAGAACACTATGCTTGCTTTCTATGTGAAAAACAAAGTGAACAAAAGCCAGAGAATAAATTTATTTTCCAAACAGACATGCATAGGTACTGAGGGCTGACGCAATTTTATCACTAATAAGTGAGCTGGCCTTAGATTAGCATTGCGTAGTCAGGAAACTAAATATCTGAAAATGTATGGCATTTTTAGTGCCCCTTAGCAGAAAGTTGACAAGATCTACTCATCTACTCAGGAGGTTTACAACCTTGTGATTGCCATTCCTTAACCTTTTTTTTTTTTTTTTTTTTTTTTTTATCTCTGTCTGTATAAGCAATATTCTGTATGTTTTGAGAAATAAGATGGCAACTAAGTTGTTGGATATTTTCTTCCTTTCCTCTTTTTCTTTCTGTTAAGGTCAACATTACTTAAGAGTCCACTGATCACTTCTAACCCATTTGTTTCCAGTATTCATTATATCACTTCTTAGCACAAAAAAGATCACCTTCCTTGACTCTATCTGTGAGTCCTACTGCTCATCATGAAGAAATTCAGAGCTGTTGAATGATGATATGTTAAAGTGAATAAAAAAGTGCCTGCAACAACAACAAAATAATAAAAAAGGGGAAAAAAAGAAGTGGAAAAGAAGGTTTCTGAAGAATGTGGGAAAGATAAATAGGACTGATACTTTGTTTCATTGTCAGTAACACTCTGGGGTTATTTGAAGCACTTATTTATGCACTGTAAGCAGAACAATACTGTAGAAGAAATGATTAAATACCAGCTCTCCGAGCAATAGACATCTCATTGTGGCAGGCCTAGACTCACCACTGGGTGGTTTTGATAAAGGCAATATGAGTTGATAACTGATACAGTTTGCCAGGGAGTCATCTGGGGATGCTGACAGCTACTATGCTTTAATAAAATCATTAGAATGTAAATGTTTTTATTGCGAAATAAAGAGCCTCCAGCAAAGTTGACACTATCGCTGCTCCCTCCACTGAATGAAAGCACCAATTAGCATTCAAATGATATAATGATAGTCTGGTTATCTTTATTAAAATTTTTCAAATCGAGTCTTCATTTTGCATGATTGAGTTTTAAACAAATGCAATATTCAGTAGGCTGGTGAGCCAGTCTGAACACTCTTGAAATAATTAAAGTGTGCCTTTTATTTTTTTAAACATGTGTTTCATAAGCAATGAATTGGATTTGCTATTTTAATATGACAATATCTAGTTAGCTTTGCATAAAATAGGGATGTTATAGCATAATTATTGAAAGGGTACAACTTTTAAACATATGTTTCATAAAGCTGAATTCAATTTTCTGAAATGTGACAATGCCAGTCAGCTACTGAAATAATATCAAAGGATGACTTGATTGTTTAGGCTAATTTCATGCACAATCTTTACTATATCATAATTGATGGTAAATGGTATGCTTTGTGGTATTTATTTTCAAAGGACCCACAGAAATCATTTCCCATAACGTTCATTAGTTTGGGATTCAGACTTTTTGACTGCAGAAAAATGAAGCAGAGTCTAAACAAATAGTCCAAGCCTTGAATTTATGCAACGTATGATTTAATGTAAACTAGGAGAGGTTTTGAACTCTCCAAGAGCCTGAGGAAAACTAAAGAACAAATTCACTAATCTAAGTCCATTAAGGTTTACTCTACACAGAATCAATCAATCATTAATAAATATTTAGAAATCCTATGATCTGATCCTTTCCAATACTTCTTTCAGCCTTGTCAACTTAGGCTAACCTTTTCCTGAATTAACCAACCCTATAAAGACATTGTACTACTGTACTACAGATACCAATAAATACACGCTAATGTAAGCAAGTATTCTTTGGTTGGTTCTTGGTTATAAAGAATCAAGAGAATCAATGATGACATAAAAAATTCTTAAACAACGTGTTCCTGAAATAGCTGTAGTATTGATTCTAGCCTGAGTCAGTTTCAGAGCTAAACTCTTAAAAAGAAATCCGAATAACTGACAAATTCTTGTATCCACTGTTTGAGGAAGAAATTAATATTATATTTGCATTCCTAATTCTTAACTAGTCTTTTATTACTGTGACTTTCTGAAGAAGTCCTGCACTTTTTAGAAGATTCTCAAGAATCAGACATTTCACTATTACATGTCATGGAAGTGTCAGGGAGTATCATAAAGAGAAGGAATATAGATATTCCTTTGGTAATAAATGTAACGTGTAAGAAAACAAAAATGTTAAAAAAATGTACTTTTATTTCTTTTGTTTCAGGAAGTAGTGGCACACAAAGCTATATTTGCTTTATAGGAACAACAACATAGAAAAAAAAAAAAGCAAATAATTGAGGGATTTTTTTCTTTTTATTTTGGTTGATATATGCCTGTATGCTTGCATAAGAGAGTTTGTGTAACTGCAACATTAGAATTTGACATGTATGTCAGCATGGACTCAATACAACAATCTGACTAACTGAGACCAGAACATTTGTCATATGAACATCTATGACAGAACTAGCTACAGCTGTGTCACCTGTTTTTGAGGAAAATCTTTCTCTTTCAACCCAGAAGATGTTACCAGCTAAAGAACATAAGAAACAATTCAGACCAGAGCATTCATTCCCCTGTGCATCAGACTTCAGAATAGGTAGTAGAACACTCTGCATCATCCTAAGAGGTGATGCTCTGCTTTGTGCATGGGGATGAATCCCTCCTGGAGAGATCACCCCTCCTGCCTATGTGCAGGCAGTCTGATTCAAACAAAGGTTATCACAACAGTATCCAGAATTAAGCCCCAGTAAATACCTTGTAGGTATTATTTAGAGTACTACTGGAATCATTACCTGGATGAAGAAAGGTTTCCAGGTTATAGAAACTTCTGTTTTCCCTTTTTCACTGACAGTTTGTAAAAGTTAGCAAGATAGTTGGGGATGTACGTAAAAGCCATTTAAACACGTATTATGTTGGATGCCTAAGTAAAATCTTCCCATCAGTACTCACAAAATATTGTTATTTGCAAGTCTTCTTGTGAGAAACAATACCTCTTCTGTGCATACAACCACATTTGTGTTGGTACTGGGCACATAACTATTTTTTCAATTCTTCTTTTTTTTTTTTTCTTCCTGAAATAATCTGGCATTTTTTCAGGCAGTAATTACATCTTTTCACAAAGAAATACAGCTGATTCATTGAACAGATATTGTACCAAAAACATAATTTCATTATAACATGGGGTTTTGTTAAACAGCCTGTCTGGTAATACACAAAGTCTGAGGAAAAACAAAAACAACAAAAAAGGTAGTTTTCTACTTTTTCTAATACAGCCCAGGTATTATATTATTGATTCAGAGAGAAAATGTGCTGAGCAAGTAGCCCTGCATGGAACTGAAAGAAACCCTCAGAACCATTTATGTGAAAGAATATGAGCTCTGTTAAAGAGCTATAGCACATGCTGTTCTTCTTATTGACAGGAAAAGTGTTTGCACTTTCAGTAAGATCAACATAATAACACCTGCTTTAGAGATTTAGCAAATAATACAACCCACATGTGCTTATCAGCTAGACTGACATGAGTGAAGCCTGAAGTAAACTAAAAGCAAGGTAGAGAAGTACTTGGGTGGACATCAGATGTTGTTGGCTCATCACATTGTTGGCTCTTCAACACAGTTATTTTTATTTATTTATTTATTTATGTTCATAGAGGAAGCAAAATAGTATTGCAAAAAAAAAAAAAAAAAAAGGAAGCCTGCCACCCCCATCATGCAAGTTCACGTATATGTGTGTAGGTGTATTCCCTATGGTGCTTACATAGAGTGATAAAGTGACATAAAAAGATGGGGGGAAATTGAATGTATCAATGGACAGCCACTTGAGTAAGAACATCTTGGGGAACTGCAGCTACTGGGTGAAGCACTTTGTTGTGGCTTGTTTGTGGGCTCTGCACTGTTAAGTGAATACTGGGGAACTTTCAGATATATGCGTACTTGTTTAGTTTCAAAGATGAAGTGGCAAAACAATGGCTGACTTTTGGCAGTGGGAGATTTTTGTGGGCATGCAGGTGTGGGTGGCAGAAAATCAAGATGGCGAAAATTGGGCAATTGGGCAGAGAAAAAATAAATAAATAGAGAGACAGTAAAGTAATAATAAGGACAGAGACAAAGAAAATTCAGGCAGAGGATATCCAGAAGGAAGAATGCAAAGAACAAGATGATGAGAAAGATTACTGTACATTAGGGATTAAAGAAAAAAAAAAAAAAAAAAAAGAGAGAGATTGAGAGAATACACTAAAAATACAGAAATATGTATTTTAAAGCAGATAACAGAAGAAAGTTGACAATTAGAACATTAGAAAGGGATTGTTGCACTGCTACATGTCAGTAGCACTAAAACATAAGTTGCATCCTGAATTTTCAGTCTTTAATAGGCAATACCAACCTCATGGAGGACACCACAAAAACTGCCTGTGTTTTTCAGACTGTAATATATGCTGGAGAAAGTTCATCAGCTGCTTTCACAAGTGCATGTTGAAAATGCGACTGCGTAGCTGGCATAGCAATTCAAGTATCTTGAACACAACTGTAGTATAGTTTTAACTGCCATCATCTGTCTCTCCCCCATATTCTTCCTTCTGGTTCGCAGAAGGCTGTCAGATACACAAAATTCTCTGGACTTTAACTAACAGAATAAAAAATCCAGTATAAATTACCTTTGACTGCTGAAAGACTTTATTTACAGCTGCTCAGAGCTGCATCTGGACAGTTTAGGTAGAGACTACAGCTTCCAGATGGTGACCAGACTTACCCAATTAGCAATCTCTCTCATCCTGTGCCTGGAATTGCAGTGTTACTCCTCACTTCACCGTTGCCTGACTCAAGCCAGTACATCTATGCTTTTAAATAGCAAATACTAAAATAGTAGCAATGTTGTCAGCTGAGCAAACACAGAGCTCTGCAGGCTTGGCTTAGTAGAATGATGCTCTTTTCTATGTTTCTTTTTGTTTTGTTTTGTTTTATTTTGTTTTGTTTTGTTTTCCCCTGAGTGTTGAAATTAACGATGTAGTTCTTATCAGTTCAATTTGTTGACAGTGAAGGCATAATCCTGGACTGCTTTTTAAGGCAGTAATATGTTTAAATGAGTAATAAGGGCTGGCCTGAGTGATGTCCTATTTGGACAGAAAAGTAGAAAAATAGGGAGAATTAAGGGAAAAAAAAAAAAAAAAAAAGTTAATTTTCTTAAATATGTATTCATGTTTCAAAAAAAAAAAAAGAAAGAAAAATAAACAGTGAGGCTAAAGGCTTCAGGAAATCAAAACATATGAGGTGCAAAAGGGTTATCTGCTGAAATCTCTGTTACATATCAAATGATTAAAACATTGCGATTTCTAGTTGTAGATGGGCAAAAGCACATCTAGACTATCTATGCTTTAGCTGTTACTTATGTTACAAAACAAATAAGACACATACTTTTCCAGTACACAGTTTAGAAAGACAGAGATATATGGACCAAGTAAAAGTATAGATCCTTATAGGACTTCTTCAAAATATTCCCCGTCAAACCTGAAGAAAGGACTGATCTCATCTGAATGCCTAATTATGATAGTGATGTTCCATTGGTTATGGTTCTCTGTGGAGCAAGGGATAGGCTCTTGGGCTCTTGTACTACAGAATGAAGGTGGAAAAGAAGCTGATGTTTTTCTTTTCATATAGACAGCTTTTTTATTTATTTTTTTTTTCAGGTCTCCAATACCACATGTGAATTACAAAAGTTTTGTCTGCATCATGCTGCTGAAGTACTAGTTCTAGTACTAGTGCTAGTACTAGGTTCTTTCTATGTAGAGAGCCTGGGAAAAAGGCAAAATGCAAAGCTTTAGCCCAAGTACTGCAAATCCCATGAGAGATATTCATCATGCAGTAGCACTCAGGTTTCCAACTGTTCTGTGCTACAAGACTGTGGTGGTTTAACCCCAGCAGGTAGCTCAACGATGCACAGCTGCTCACTTACTCTCCCCAGCTGGGATGGAGGAGAGAATCAGGAAGGCAAACATTCAAGAACTCATGGTTGACATAAAGGTAGTTTGCAAGGTAAAGCAAAACCTGTGCACACAAGTAAAGCAAAACAAGGAATTCATGCACCACTTCCCATTGACAGGCAGGCGTTCAGCCACTTCCAGGAAAGCAGGACTCATCACACATAACAGTTTCTTGGGACAACAAATACCATCACTCCTATGTTACCCCCTTTCCTCCTTCTTTCCCCTGCATTTAATTGCTGATCATGATACCAAAGGATATGGAATATCTCTTCAGCCAGTTTGGGTCACCTGTCCTGGTTCTGTCCCCTCCCAGCTACTGGGGGTGAGGTGCACCCCCAGCCACCTCACTGGTAGGGCAGCACAAGAAGCTGAAAAAATCCTTGGCTCTGTGTAAGCACTGCTTTGCAACAGCTGAAAAGAGCGGTGTGTTGTCCACATTATTTTCATCAAAAAAGCACAGTGTTATATAAGCCTGCAAGAGGAAAATTAACCTTATCCCAGCAAAATCCATGACAAAGAGTAATTAAAAAATTACTGCTGTTGAGGATCAAAGATATCTGGCCTTCCCTGAAAATCCTGCCATGTACCAGTCTATTATTATGATCACATGAAAGCCATATACCTTCATCCACACCACCTTTATGCTTGTTTTGGCTACATCTTTATGGACAGGGGCCCATAACTTTATCCCTCAAGGACAAATTAATGCAGAATGAATCAATGTGAAATTCAGAGCATGCCAGCAAGTTCCATCATACCAATTGGGAAAACTTATCAAATTTCATCCAGTGTAATATATTAATATACAATTGTACTGGTTCTGTTATAAACTTATGACTAGTCACAACATTAACTTTGTTTTCCAATACTTTCATATGTAAATTATTTTTTATGATTTAATAAGGGAATTCAAATGGGTCAGCCAAAGAAACACTATAGTTCAGACATAGCAGAAAGGCTAAATGGGTTCTTCATTCACTTATTAGTTTAAATCTGTTTCTAGCTGCTTTCCATCTTCTTTCATGGATATTTGATACTGTTCTCATTTATTCTCATTTATTCTATTCTTCTCTTACTTGTCATTTGTCAGACATTAGATTTATTATTTTTCTTCCTTTTTATGTAGAAGCACTTTAATAGCTGATATTGCTTTTTAACATAGGATATATATGTAAAAAATTGTGACTTGGAGAGAAAAATTCAGAAATCACCTATAAACCTTGATCTAAAACTGATTAAAATCCAGAGTTTTGGAGAGGTTTAAAAACAAATTCTAAGCAAAGGTTCTAACCTCTGTAACAGATCCAGATATAACTTAACAAGAAATTGCTTGCTAAGAGCAAACATACTTATTTATTGAATTCGTATTATTGATATAAAACCTTGAAAGGTTATACCCAGGGAGGAGGTGGGAATCATATATATATATATATATGATGATATATATGGGGTATATATTTTCCTGCTTTTCTTCTACTTTGAATTGGAAATTTTTGTGGTAGACCAAATTTGCTGCTCATGGTAATGTTTTGGTCTGTTTGTTATTTGTTGTTGCCCAAATTGTTCTCTACTTTTCATTTCTTCTTGTTCGCTTTTTCCCTGGCCTCTGGGTAAGGGAATTACAACCTCCTTCTATGTTCTGCAGCCTGAGATTTAAATATTATGGATGGTGATATAAAAAAGGGTCTCATTCTCTTCTATTCCTTAAAGAAGATGACCTCAATCTCTATTCCTTAGATAGCTGATTATCCAGATCCTCTGACTGTCTTGCACTGTATAATCTCTTCTTTATTTCACTGAAATTGCTCATGGAATAAAACAGGATTTTCCTTAAGTGAGGTGGAATTATGTAGCTTTCTCAGATCACCAACGTATGTTTAACAAGATATGATATTGACCAAAATATGATTGTAAGAAGCTGTGCTAACTGTTCTGATTCTAGAGACTTATTTATCCCATTTGTGTTTTAAATAAAAACCTGTTTTTAATTTTATATTAGAGATATTTGAGGCTACTCACAGGCAGTAAAAAGATGCAGGAAAAATTAGCAAGATACTTATTCTGAGTAAGTAGTTCAAGACTAGGATTTATTCTTCATAAGGGAAAGAAATAACACAGATTGTACGAAATTGATCAATGCTTCCAGAGCCAGAAATAAAAGAACCTGTTTCAATTGGAGTTTTATAGGTATGTTTTACAGTGCTGACTGAGTTATCTGTCTCCTCATTGGTAAGGAGGTGGATAATTCCCTATCGGAAAATGTCTGTATTTTTACTATCAGCTTTTTTTGGGCAAACATCAGAAGTGACCACAATCTCAAAACACAAGAAAGAACATAAATTGGTAGAAAAACACAGCATAATAGACCTGCTCATATTGTGCTCAAGGGGACTCCAGGGACTAGCCAATCCATACAAGAAGAATAGTGTGAGCTAGATGGGACCCAGTATGATTAATCACCAGAGCAATGCAGATTTAGCGCATTAGGTGAAAAGATAAATGTGTAAAACGTTGTGTCAGAACCCATGGAGTGGCCCACACGGTAATTCAGGGTCAGTAATTGAACTTCACTCTAATTATCCTGGGGAGATAATATTAACTTATAGTTGAGTGTGAAAGAGAGAGTCCATAATTCATCACTCGATGGGGCTGCTCATTGCATTGTGTTATTGAAATATGATGGCTCCATTTTTATCCTGTCATAATGACAACTGATGTGCTTATTTTCTTTCTCTGTGCCTCCAGGGGATGATGAAATAGTAAGCAAACATTCTTTCTGGTGAAAGAACAGTACTTTATCACACTGGCTTCAGCTTTGAAAAAGCATTCGCAAACTAAGAAGCAATTTCTAGAACCAGAAGACTGGTCATTTCCTCTTGCATTCTGGTTGTAGACAGCTAAACTAAATAAAAGGCACCATTCTTTGCTAGATGCATTTCCCCCCTCCCCAGTTATCAATTGTTTCGATTTCTTAATTTTTTTAAGAAGTTTCCTTTACATTTCTAATTTTCCAGGACACAAACTTCCAGATGAAGTTTGTTGTAGCAGAGGTCACTGCACAGGCAATAATGGATCTAGAAACTGAAATGCATTCCATTTCACACCTACATAGATTTCAGTCAACTCCTTTCAAAAACACAAGTGTTTTCATCAAACAGAAATTAACTCATTCCAGATTCCTTTTCAAAGTCCTGAAGGTACACATCCAGGTAACCTTCTTGACAAATTTTGTCAAAAAAAAAATTACTTTTTTCCATTTTAGCAGAAAATTCAAGATCACTCCACTGGAACCAAATCTGTTTCTTACTCATGACCACAGATTTATGCATGATTACATTAGGTCCTAATTTTAAAATATCTTGTAAGGCATTAAGGAGACATGAGTTGGACTGGACAAAGAAAAAATAAAATATTTAGGAACTCTAGTAAAAATGCTAGAAGAAAAAGGAAATGTAATTCTAGAAGTGTAAGTTTTTGTTACTAAGTGTGGTGTGACAAGAGCTGTGAACAGTGCTTAGGTGATGCACAGTGCACTGATCATGTTGACGAGTGATTACATTTGTAGGATTATAGATTTACATCATACTTTTACTACTGTAATGTTATTTGTAATAGATGACAAATGGGAGATGCTTGACATAAACAGGATTCAGATGTAATCCATAAGGCAAATTGCAGTGTAATATGTAGATATGGAAGCATCAGTACATTTTAATGAAGCTAATTTTTTATTCTTTTTCTTACAATGAAACAATGTCTTTGGTTCACACTATAGAGGTTAAGGTGACTATTTTTTCCTGACAAATTTTCAGTACAACCTCATAGTCCACATGCCAGGCATTGGAGCTCTTCTTAGTACTTTATATGGCAAAATTTACAAAGCCAAGAACAAAATATAAAGAATTCACAGCAGCAATGCTCTGCTATTATTAATGCTTTCACTTAGCATTTATGGACTGACATGACTGAAATATTAGGAAGAACAACTTTAACCACTGGTTGCTACTCTTCATCATAATAGTGGATAAGGAAAAAAAATGATTCGCCTTGGGTTCCACAGCGATGACCTTTGAAAAGATGCTGCTGTAGCAAAAGGCACTTGGAATGTATACTGGTGGAAACAGAGCTGGCAATGATGGGAAATGGTCATCTATGAGACAAATGGAAGACAGAAAGCAGAGAAACACAGCTGAAGTATGAGAAGTTTGAAAAAAACAACTTTCTTTAGTGGAAAAAAAAATAGTAAAGGGAGTGTGAAAGAAAGGAAGGAAGGAAGAAAGGAAGGAAGGAAGGAAGGAAGGAAGGAAGGAAGGAAGGAAGGAAGGAAGGAAGGAAGGAAGGAAGGAAGGAAGGAAGGAAGGTAGGAAGGAAGGAAGGAAGGAAGGAAGGAAGGAAGGAAGGAAGGAAGGAAGGAAGGAAGGAAGGAAGGAAGGAAGGAAGGAAGGAAGAAAGAAAGAAAGAAAGAAAGAAAGAAAGAAAGAAAGAAAGAAAGAAAGAAAGAAAGAAAGAAAGAAAGAAAGAAAGAGGCACATTAAAATCTGCATCTACATCAGGAAATCAAATTGGTCAAAGGCGTGGTCTTGAGCACTATCCTGACCTAGTCCAAGTGTTTGATTCTTGACATGTTTTTTGCCATCATTTTAACACATGTCAGTTAGCTCTCTCACAATGCCCATGCAACATTCTAGAGTAAACCAGGGTTAGCAGTCTCTCCCACAGCCGTCATGAACATTTCGAAGATTTCAAGGGGAGGGGATAACAGAATGGGGGAAAGGCAATAAAAGCTATAGCCATCATGGATACAGAGAATTGTGTTCAGTCCTGGGCTTCCCAGTGCAAGAGGGAAAGGAGCAAGTTCAGAGGAGGACTAGGAAGATGATTAGAGGACTGGAGCATCTGTTGTACAAGGGCAGGCTGAGAAGACTGGCCCCTTTTAGCCTGGAAAAGAGAACACTGAGGGGAGACTTCATTAATGTATATAAATATCTGAGGGAAGGGTGTTGAGAGGATGGAGCTGGTCTCTTTTCAGTTCTGCCCAGTAACAGGACGAGAGGCAATGGGCACAAACTGAAGCACAGGAAATTTTGGCTGAATATGAGGGGGATAGTTAATGTGAAACACAGGAAGCAGAACAGGCTCATACTTGTCAAAATGCTAGTGATATCTACTAATGGGAGAAAAAATAACATTTACATTGAAGGTAAAGATTTAGAAAATGTCTTTTCAATATGTGATACAGCATGTGTATTCAGATCACACTTAATATTTGCTACGGGTAAAAACAGAAAAATAAAATCATGGATTTGGTGACAAAATTATTTTCTGTAGGTCAGAATTTATTCTTAAATGCCCATACTTTTGTAATATTCAGAGGTGAATATACAAATGTGACATTTTGGCACTTCAGATGTACCTTAGCTGCTTTTACACACACACACACACACAAAAAACCACCTATCTTATATATATTGTTTTTTTCATTTCTCATATATTTTAATAAGGATGTCAAATTACTTTGAAAAAATCTTGATGACACTTTTGTTTTCAGATATATAATGTTTTATTATGCACATATAGTGCTGTAGTTTATGGATGCACAACATTGAAACCTGAACAGTTAGGATGTAAAAACCTACAAATACGCATAAAAGAACATCTTAGATCCCTTAACCCAACTTTTCCTACTTTTGGATGTCACTACAGATCAGACGCATAAAAGAAAAAGCACTAAATTTCCTCAAAGCTTTCCTAAGAATCCATATTAAGTTGCATATCCAGATAAAATGCAACCTTTCTGAAGCATGAAATAATTGCATGTAGCCTTATGTCAAATAAAAATGGTTAGAGTATTGAGTTAATTAAGCCACTGATCTGTACCAGCGGCTATGTTCATCATCTTAGGTTCCTGCTGTCTTTCAGAATAAGTGGGCTTCCGTGTATATCATCCATCTCTGGTATTTCAGAAGTCCTACAGTCAACATATAAAAAGTTAAAATAAAATCTATAGCAGTATTTTCTACTAGTTAGGTCTCATAACCTAATCTGTTTTATCTTTTTAAAAAATGGCTACATTTACATTTCCTGACTCTTGTATACAAGTCATAATGTCAAGAAATCCATTTGCTCTTTAATAAAACTTATCATAATGTCTGACAGTTTGATTTATGGATAGGTCTCGTCACCTTGGCTGCCTGAACCCTTTCATTTACTTCAAGAGTTCCAAGACAGGTCATGATATTTACGCTAGGTCAGAATAATAATGTCACCAAGATCATGGTCCTTGACAATAGCCTATTTGTCTCATTTAAATAATGAACATAATTGGTGAAAATGTAACAATGCAGAATATGAAGAACTAATATCGACAATAATCATTGGAAGACGTACGAGGAACGGCTGAGGGCACTGGGCCTGTTCAGCCTGGAGAAGAGGAGGCTGAGGGGAGACCTCATCACAGTCTACAACTTCCTCGTAAGGGGGTGTCGAGAGGCAGGAGACCTTTTCTCCATTAACACCAGTGACAGGACCCGCGGGAACGGGGTTAAGCTGAGGCAGGGGAAATTTAGGCTTGACATCAGGAGGGGATTCTTCACAGAGAGGGTGGTTGCACGCTGGAACAGGCTCCCCAGGGAAGTGGTCACTGCACCGAGCCTGTCTGAATTTAAGAAGAGATTGGAAGAGATTGGACTGTGCACTTAGTCACATGGTCTGAACTTTTGAGTAGACCTGTGCGGTGTCAAGAGTTGGACTTGATGATCCTTAAGGGTCCCTTCCAACTCAAGATATTCTATGATTCTATGATTCTATAATAATCATGACCTACTTGCTCCAGTTTGCTAGCCAACTACTTTGTTTCTCTTCAAAACCATCTCCAAAAGTAATCAGATGATCAAAAGCAACAAACATACAAACAAAAAGCCACAACCTTCTCTCATACTGATTCTGACCAAACAAACAAACAAAACGAACAAACAAACAAACAAAACTTAAAATAAGCATTAGCATGTATACTGTACTGATTTTCTCATGGTATGGTGTCATGGCAAATATGCACATGATACAATTTTCAGATACATCAGAAATAATGTATAATATATGATTTTGAACTTGCTGCCAAAAAAAAAAAAAAAAAAAAGCAAACAAACAATAAATAAATAAAATTTTGTCAGCTCCTCAAGGCATGCAGTTCCTGAAGTAATTTTATCTCTACTGATAAAACATTTCAGATCATTGAGAAATTAAGTTCATAAGTATAATGTGTAGAATTTAAGGATTGGAAAGTAATAAGACTATGCTAAAACTCATTTGGGACAGGATGCAAGGGACATAGGTAGGTATGACTACCTGAAAAATGTCCAGTTCATGAGATTCAGCAACCTGGGCCAGAAGCTTATTTTCTCTCCACAAAGAATGAGAAGAGATGTATACCAAAGACTGAAGTTTCTAACATTACATAGTGGCAGGCATATGGCAGAGCCAGCTAATAGCAAGCACAGACATGATCCATCATACATTATACAGATAAAAATACTATTTTTGACACCCCCCTTGTATGAACTTTGTGGTGAGATGTTCCTTATCTCAGGTATGGCATGGGAGAATAAAACAATATAATGCTCACGCAGCATGCTCACATGGTCAACTTATGCAAAAAAATAAAATAGATAAATAAATCTGATGTATTGCATAGTTATCCTTAAAGACACACAGGTGACACACAGGTGACACAGCTGTGTTGACTTGTTCATGAACAGTATAGACGATGTCTTCCTCAGGGTTATAGATAGACAATAGTGTGCATGTCCAATTGCACACAATAGTGTGCAATGTCTCAAGAATATGAGAGGTAGGCAACTTCACCAGTGTGGCTTATATTTGCCATAGGTTATATTAACCATTAAAGGTGCCATTCTTTGTGAATTTGACAAGTATGTTTCCCCCCCAGCCTTAATATGTTTTAGCGTGCTCATGTTTAAATTGTTTGCATTTTGCTTAGTACACTTATGTTTAAATCATTTATAATTTGCCTAGAAATAGATGTTTGTGTAGGTTCATTGCTACAATAAAATTACTGTAACTTGGCACTGTGTTGTCATTTTGTTGTCTGGTTCCAGAGAATTTTTGTTGTGACATATCTATGTGTGTGTACCTCTATGCACCTACCACAAACAGCAGTAGTGATCTGCTGACCAGCTGCTGTAAACCTAGGTCTCCTGCAGTTGAGATTAGAGCTGCAACCCTTCCACAACATGCCCTTAAACTGATGCATTCGGCCTAATAACACCAGTGCTCCCCCATGACACATTGCACAGTACCTCTGGCAAGTCTGTGATATGCTGAGCATGCACCCTTTGCTACATGACTGGTAATACCTGTTGTGTGACCTTTACACACCTGGTCACAGCATGCTATATGTGTCTCAGGTCTTACTGTGATCTGGAAGTAAAGATGGGAAGTAGTAAGACACATGCCTCTGGAAGACCAGAATTTATAGCTAAAGTCCCTGGCTTGACATAGGTATCTAAATTATTCCTTGAGTGTAGATAATTGTATCCATATTTTCTTACTGAACAAAGGTGGAGAAGCAACTGGTGAAAATTAGAGAGTATTCATACTCCCACTTCCCAGGACAAAATATTTTAACCTGCCTTGGTTAGGGAGTGGGATTTTCCAAAGCAGAACTGGGATTAAAAGCATCCTTTTAGAAGTAAAATCTCTGAATATCCTATTTAAGCTGATCCAAAATGCATCAGGAGCACAGCAAGTATGAGGCCAGAAAGAATATGCCAGATTATACCTGTAACAGGCAGATGATGACTTAGACTTAACTAAACCATAACATTTGTAGGCATCAAGACATCTGAAAATTATTTTAATATTTAAATATAATAATAATAATATTTCAGATATGACATTGACTACTAATGCAGCTACTTTTACATTCATCATTTCAGTATTGTACTGTATAAGTAAAACTAGTAATCTAAGATTTCAAGTAGAAGGTCACACCAAAGCATTAAAGAATACTATAGCATGTAAGAATTTCAGGTAGGGCATATTATAGCACAAAAGCTATGTATATATAGCTATTTTTATAGGTATACATCATAACATGTGAGGCAAGAAGCCTAGCATCAACTTCAAAGCAATATTTTTTTCCTGCACATTTTCTTCAGAGATGTATTCCTTCCCAGAGCTAAAAATGACTCCCATACACTTAAACATATACATCAAGTAAATCACACATTTGCTATCTAGATGGCAAATTTTCATTTATACCTCATTCTCTGAATTTGTACTACAAAAACTGAAAGATAAAACTTTTGCTAAATATACATTCTTAAAGTAGTCTGTTTAATTAACACTTTCTTGAGTTAATAAATTTCAGTGGGATGGTGTTTGTCTTCCAGAGCTCTCTGATAATAGAGGAGAAAAAAGAGAAATCTAAGCCTAGAAATGCTGTCATTTTTTTTTTTTTATATATTTTTTTTTTTTCTCCAAAGAGCACTGTTTTATCACAGTTCTGCCTTGGCATGTGACTGTTTGCTCCAATGTGGACAAAGCATGAATTTTGAAGATACTTGTGAAATAGTTGTTCATGAATGGACAGTTCCAGGACTAAGCAAACATAAAAAGGTACTTGGTTCATGGGAAATCTAACATTCACCTTACATCTGCACGGCTCAAGACAGCATGTGTGACATGATACTTCTCATTTTCCCTGTTTTTTCTTGGAATATAAAGGTTGTTTTCACAGCATTTATTGAAATAAATGTTTCAAACCTGCATTTCATTTTTAACCAGTTATAAGAAGGTTCCTTCAGATAATAAGTAAGTAATTCCTTCAGAAATCAATGGAAAATGCTCAGAGCTATTATTATCTTGACAGCATATTACAAGATCAGTAGAACAATTTCGCTATGCTTATAGCTACTTCATGTTGTCATTTGATTCCCATTTGTTATGAAAATGAAAACAAAGAAAAGTAGTTGTGCAATGGCTCTTAGTTTCTGTACCTGAACCACAAATCATTCTATCAACTACAGTAATATTTTCTTCAATGTAACGGAAAAGTACCTGTTAAATAAATTGAAATATTCAAATGGATTTTAGGCAAATGGCTTAAAAAAAAATAATTGTTTATGAAAAAAGAGTGATTCATTTAACACCATACTTACAAAAAAAGCACATAGACTAACCATATGTACCTATATGTCCACTTTAATCCCTAAATTCCTAATCATCAATTACATCATTTTGAATGTAATGATATATTTATTTGGAATAACAAATTTTAGTTATAGGTCTCACTAAAATTATGGAGACACTGAAATTTGATAGTAGGCCTAAATCATCAAATGTGTTTTCTCTGTTGCAAATATTTGATGTATAAGGAGCAAGGTGAGTATGGAATGCTCTTTGCATTACAGAATTACAATAAAGAGGTCTTGAAGGCACCTCAGGAAGTCACCAGATCCATTCACCTTGTCAAAACCAGGTTTAGCTACTCCTATATCATTCCTAAGAAATATTTATCAAATTAAAAAGCAGATTTTTGCAGGAAAAGTAGAATAGAGATTACAAAGGGCAGCCATAATGACTGAGGTACTGTCTTTTATTGTATTTGACATCATGTCAGAGATATTTGACTTGACTGCTTTCACATCTCTGCCACTCTAACAGCAGCAGCAGTTCAATAAAATATAAAACCTATTTCCAGACTTTTTTATTTTGAATGTTTTGTTTTGTTTTGTTTTGTTTTTCCAGAAAAAATCATAACATTTCTGGCAAGATAAAAAAATATTCATCTTATCCACTAGTCCACATTTCACAGATTTAACAAAAGCATCTAACAAAATTAATGCTAAAGTAAATAGTTATAAAGAAAGTCTGTCTGCCATAGGAATACTCCCAATTGAAGCTTTTATTTACTTTACACTCATATCTACTTAACCTTTTTTAACTTATCCATCTATCATGAAACCATATGCATAGTGACTATGCTATTGCACCAAATAGAAATTTTGAAGCTCAGGAAAATTGTAATGTATGTAACTTGCATTATGTGTGCTTAACTCAGTGAATGATGACACGGATCTAACTGTCAAACTGGTTAAAGAATCTGTTGCCATTTAGGAGTATTAATGCTTAAGTAAAATATCTGGTCATGCTGTCAGACCTTCAAATATCAGCTAGTTCAGAACTTCTCAAATTGGTTACTTGAACCAACTCAACAGTTTTGCATAAAACCCTGCAGTTCAAACTTCTTTGTATAAAGAAATTAGGCAGGACTTCCTGGTGTTGCTTTCCATGCAGGAAAACATCCAGAGTAGAGAAGAATTTAAGAAATTCAATGAAGTCTTGAAAACCTTGGATATCTTCAACATGTATGGTATTGGGAAAGTTTTCACTGGCTGTTTGGTTGGTGTAAGTGAATGCCCGTTAAAGATTAAACACCGTCAAAATGCAAAATAAAGCCAGTTTACTTCATTTTACATGGAGCTTTTAAAGCTGTGGTCTGGGGAATGTGTTTTATTAGCTTATAACCACCTGTCATTTCAAACTATATAAGCCATTTGCTAGAGAGAGCAATTAAACTGAAAATTCTCAGAGGATCATTTTAAGAAATGAATTATAAACAGCAAGGGAAAGGAAGCTGATATAGACAAATATTGTTTATATCACAAATCAAATCCACTCTATTTACAGTTGTTAATACATAAATTCTCTCATATTTTAAAGATGTGATCAGATACAGATATTATTTTGATTCTGAAATTCTTTTACTCTGTACATGAGTTCATTCATAGGTGTATTTTTGTGACTTGCAAAGCAATGTTTATATATTTCCAGTTGTTTTCCTTTTCTATTTCTGTTGGCCTTTTACTTTGAAACAAGACAGGTCAAGCAGAAAAGGGATGAATAATTCAGAACACTGAAATCAGAAGACTGAGAAGCCTAGAAAGGTCTTTTTCAGACAATTCAGGGTATTAGCTCTTTCCTCTCATTCAGTAATTTGCAATTTTACTTAGGAAAAAGAAGGAACTTATGTCCCTTTGTCCCTTCCCATTCTAGGATGACCATTAAAATGTCCATAAAAGTATGATAACAAAAGAAAAAAAAAAAAAAAAAAAGAGTTTATGTAGATGCTTTCCTACCATGATTCACAGGCAAAAATGTAGAATACTTTTCAATAACAAGGTAACAGCTGTTTTACATGGATATTTGTTTTAGTTTACAAAAATAATTTGATACTTATATGATTTCGTTAGCATGTTCATTGATATGCTTAGGTCCTAGAGCAAAACAACCATTTTAATGTAAGTTTAAAGACAACACCTTGTCTTTTATTTAAATAGGCAATATGGAGACTTTGGAGTTTTGCATAGTGTTTGTTGAAGAGACATATTAAAAGGAATAAATCAGTTATCAATAAAACAGTATTCTCAAGACCATCATGAATACACTTGTTTAAGCTAATCATAGGATCACTGAATCATATAATATCTAGAGTTGGAAAGGATGACCCACAAGGATCATCAAATCCAACTCCTGGCTCCACATAGGACCACCCAAAAATCAGACCAGTCTGACAGCATTATATAAACGCTTCTTGAACTGTGTCAGACTTGGTGCTGTGACCACTTCCCTGGGGAGGTTGTTCCAGTGCTCTATCAGCCTCCCAGTGAAGAACCATTTTCTAACATTGAACCTGCATCTCCTTTGATACAGCTTCATGCTATTCCCTTGGGTCCTGTTGCTGTCACCAGAGAGCAGAGCTCAGTGCCTGCCCTTCTGCTCCCCTCGTGAGGGAGCTGCAGGCCACCATGCCTCCTGTGCTCTGGGCTGAACAAACCAAGTGACTTCAGCCACTCCTCATTTTGCCCTCTAGACTCTTCACCATCTTCATAGCTTTCCTTTGGACACTCTCTAATAGTTTTATGTTCTTCTTGTATTGTGGCACCCAAAACTGTACATAGTACTCGAGATAAGCAGGACAGTCCCTTCCCTCAACTGGCTAGAAGCAATGCTGTGCGTGATGCACCCCAGGATATAGTTGGCCCTTTTAGCTGCCAGGGCACACTGTTGACTCACATTCAATTTCCTGTCACTTAGTGCTCTCTTGATATTTACTTTTTACATTTATAGAAATGCAACAGACTTCACATTACACTAAGGTGCTCTCCTCATCAGATCCAGTGTCACATTTGCTTGATTTTTGTTTTCTTTTTTTTTTTTACTTCAGCTGTGAAAATATGCTATAAAACCATCTCCTAGCACATTTCAATATTGGCAATGTACTTCATTTCACTGAATACTTTGTTTCAGTTAACATAGAATGATAGTTCATGCCTTAGTTTAAATGACTTTCTTCCCTTACTTAGGATTCTCAGCCTACCCTTAGCTGGTAGGCATAAATGTGGCACCTATAAACAGGAGAAGAGCCACTCAGTGAATATCTGTGGGTCTTACTATGTTGGATTTCCTCTACTATCACTAAGTTCAATGCCTCAGGCTTGATGACTAACATCAAGGGTTTTTCTGTAGTGCTTTACCTCCTTAGGCCATTTAGATGTGCTTTCTACTTCAGTGTTTTGACGTTCACTTAGGAATAGCTTCTTTCCCTCACATATCTATGTTCAAGAGAATATAGTTCACACTCACCTATGTTCAAGTGAATATGGTTCACATTCATCTTCCCTGACCATCATTAAAGGGATAAATGGTTTCATGTTTGGTAAAAGAGTACTTTCTAACATGTCTTTAAAACTCTTGGAAATGACGCCCAAACACATCTTTATGTTGCCTGTGACAGCTAGCTAAACCTTTTTTTTTTTTTTTTCGATAAAATATGTTGGATTTCCATAATTACAAAATTATTGGCCTTTGCATAAACTAAAAGCTATGTCACTATTAGCTCAGTAAGTTAAAGCCTGCATGAAAAGCACAGAACACAGTTTTAAAGTTCAAAAATACCAATCTAAGCAATTGAGGATGAGGTGGTACAAGCAGAGATGAGAAACTGATATGTTCCAGGACAAAACACAAAGGCTGGAAGTAAACAACTGAGAAATTACCATTGAAAAATGAATATGAAAACACCTTTCTACCCGTAATTCCACCCATAATTCTATTTATTTATTTTTATTTATTTATTTCTGAAATAGTGAGTTTTATCAAAATGCAATGCATCAGTCACTTTTATTAAACAGCATGCCTGGGCAAAAAGAAACAATGGTGTGCTGGTGAAACTCAGATCTTTTTCCTGTGCTCCAAGTAGTTCTGTAAACATTCCATGGCAAAACTCTGTTCGTTGTGCTTTCAGAGACAGGAAATTTCAAGAATCATAGAATCATTAAGGTTGGAAAAGACCTCCAAGATCATCTGGTCCAACCATCCTCCTACCACCACTATCATCCACTAAACCAGGTCCCTAAGTACCATGTCCAACCTTTACTAGTGCATTTAAAATAAATAAATAAATAAACAAACCTGTTATTTATATGCTTTAGGTGTTTTCAGCTTCCCAACAGAGCACACATTTGGATGTAGATGCTCCACCACCCAAAAAAAAGGAAAAGAATAAATATGAAGGATCAAAAATAAATTGAAATAAAATTTATCATTTTATTAAGCTTGTAAATTATTACTATCCAAACAGTACACCATGGTAATAAAACAGATGTCAAAATCCTTGTTTAATCATTTTATATTAGACAACAATTAGTATAGACAATAATAATAAATAAAGTAAAATGTTCAGTGTTTCAGGACAAGAAGTTTCCATTTCTGACTGGATAAAAACAAAACAAAATAAAAAAACACTGGATCTAAAACTGCCAGTGGTACTGTGCTCCCTTCAAAGTAGAAGATAAATTAGAAAATAATCATAATGTCAGCTGCATGATATTTGTATAGATTTATAATTTTAAAAGACTTTGTAGGAAATCAAGTGGTTAGAAGAATGGTAAGGTTTCCAAAGCTACATGATACACTTAATAACAATATCCTTCTTTGGTGGCATATTTGATGGTGGTCATCATGAAAAAATATAGACAAGTACCCTTTCATCTCTATATAGTCACTATTAATAAGGTCTGGAAATAAGTTGATTCAGAAAACATGTGACTGAGCAATGACCAGTACACCAGCAGCAGTATCTTATGACATTCTGTATGGAAGGACAATGTAATTTGTGTGAACTGCTTGGCTATGTAACTTTCATTATAATTACAATACATTATTTTCATGTTAAAATTATACGATGTGCATAGGAACTTGTCCAATTATGAAAACTGGAAACATTTAGGAAAAACATAAATTAAGTTCTTTTCTACCTCTATGCACATGACATTATCAGAAAGTTCAGAAGTAGGGTTTTTGCAAAGTATTTCGTAAAAAATAAAATAAATCTAATCTAAATGTTTTTATTGTAGAGACCAAAAAAAAAAAAAAAGTTTATGTGACTATAAAAATGCATATTTTTTTTATTTCCTGTTAAACAATGAATATAATTTAAAGCAGGTTTATTTCATGCTGGTTAGATCGCTTCATGTGTTTGTGTGTCTATATGCTTATGTGTATGGGTATGCACGCATGTTTGTGAAAATATTTGCACAGGATTTTTTTTCAAATATAGTAAGCCTTCTTAATTGTCATTTGGAACAGAATTGAAGGATTTTTTTAACTGTACTGGATTAATTTGGAAGTCAAATTCTTAGCAGTATCTGTGTATGGGAAAGCCTGTTACATGCTGTGAGCTAAATAAAAAATAAATAAATAATAATAATAATAATATATAAAAAAAGACAACTGCTACCTCTGATCAGTTCTGTCATATTTTCTAAAAGCTCATGAACCAGAACAGAGGGTTAAAAGGAAGTTGACCCGACACATCCAGGTAGACTGATAAACTGAGCTGAAAGCATTTCATCTTGCAGCTGATGCTAGGTGAAGCATATATGACAAATTGTAATGGCTGCAGGGTAATGGATCACCTGTAAGGGCTCAGCGCCTGCTCACAAACATACACATGCACTCTCTCTGCTACCTCTCTCACTTTTTCCCATACATGATAACTTTCCCTTTGCAGGGGGAAATCATGATTTTGCCAAATCACTGTATCCTCTACAAAGCAAAAGTTCTGTCTATATACATATATACAGCATGGCATTCTGTGCATGCAGTCACAGGTGGTCTCCCATAAATTCCCATTTTGGCACAGTGCATCATGTCTGGTTGGCACGGCCAACCAACCTTTAAAAAAAAAAAAAGGAATTCCTCCAGGTTTTTTAGGTCAGATAAACCATTTCTGATGGTGTACCACCATCAGCTTTCACCAGTCACTGTAGAATACATATTCACCAGAAATGAGGAAGTCCTAAAGAAAACCACATACTCTTAAAGTACTCAATTGTTTCATTAGGCTATCAGAGGGATACTCAGATGGGATTCCAGCTCATACAGTTTAATGTGTAGTCTGATAAGCTGGGCAGCGATATAAATAGCACTCTCTCTTGTTCCTGGTTCAGTCTCTCAAAATGCCTGCCTTGTAACTTAGCTTCCTTTAGGAACAAACTGGTAAGTCTGCCAGAGGAATATCTAATATGAGGCAAAGAACATCATATACATGCAACTCAGAAATACTGGAGAGGGTTTTCTTGAAGCCCCCTGAACTCTCTTGTTATACCTGATTTAATTTTAGTGCTAACCTCCGTCACCCACTATACCTAAGAATATAGGTGCTGCAGTTTGTTGCACCTCCCTACAAAAGAAAGGCTTTCAGCACCAAAACTTGTAATAGTTTAACGAACTATTACAAGTTATTACAACTATTATCACTGCAACTTAGTTAAACTGGGGTAGCTTGGTATGTAGACAAGCCAAATAAAGTTAGATGGCTTGTCTTACATTATCTGTTTTATATAGTATTATTTTTGAATAACAAATGCCTGTTGAATTAAGGAAAGCTTAGAAACAGTAACCAAACTGTTTTTCTGAGCTGAGAAAGTTAAGAAACGAAAGTTAATGAAGTAGAAATCTGTAGAAAAAAAATAAAATAAAATGTGTTAAGAGATTCAACTGAGATCCTCTGAATGACAGATCTCGTACAAACCCCCTTCTTATTATTATTACTATTACTTTGTCTTTGTTTTTCAGTTTCATCCTTTTAACAGTCTGGCTCCAGGCTTGCATGAGAGTTTCACGTGGAAATATTTTTTCAGACAAAATGGGTTACAGGCTAAGTAACCCATTTTATCTGTGATTGTAGTTCCTTACCACATAACAGAAAGATCTGTGAGGATCTCATATAGATGTTCAAACACAAATCAGGAATATTCTCCATCTTTCCTTCTCCTCTCATAATAGAATATTTATATTTATTTAGGTTTTACTTCTAATAATTATTTGTGGATTATATTTTAACTTTTTTTTTTTTTTTTTCATCTAAACTGGGCCCCAACAAATGTATTTTTTATCTGGAAAACAACACCAGCTAAATTTTCCTTGTGATTTGTAACTGAAACTGTTTATGGAGCTGACAAACTGAATAGTGTTAGCCATCGTGCAAGTAAATGACACAGCAGACAACCTCTGTTGACCTTCCATACCTTGAATCTTTTAATTGGATGCAGCACATGCTATAAGTTAACCAAAAACTCATCAAAGTTAGTAGCATTGCTCTACTCTAGGAAGGGTCTCAGTGAGACAAAAATTATTTGCAGAAATTACAGTGAATAGTTTAAAAAGAAAATTATTCTTCAAAAAAAATGGTTTTGTACCAGCTGAAGATGAATGTGCAACAACTGAAGATCCAGAAGAAAAGGAATACAATTTTAGATTATCATTCATTGTTATTATCCTCTTTATCATCTCATATAGCCTAGATGAACAAAGATTTATTTTCCTACTTTCATTATTTTTGCATTATATATTAGAAATTTCCAGATTATTTTCAACCATGAAAGAAAGAAAACATCAAAAAACTCCCAAGACAGAATCAGTGACAAGACTTTCAATATTTATATTTATTTCAACATAGACAATACTATACTTCAATTCATAGTGAACCAATAGTCAAAATAGTCAAATTTGAAGTCAGTAAGAAACAAAGCAGGAGAGAATTACATTGCTATTTGGTTAATTAAAACAAACATCACTGAAATAAAACAAAATAAACAGGTCAGGTTTTGATAACCAGAAGATTATCAAGAAATTATGTGTGTAGTTTAAGATTAAGTTGATGCTGAATAACTAGGGTTTGAACTAAAACAACTGCTTTACTTTATATTGATACTTAATAGCATGCAAATATATCGACATCTGCAGAATTTGAAATGGCAGTGAAGATGGGAAACACTTATCCTGGCTGACTCTTAACCACAGACAGGGTCATCACTGACACCTGTGTACACCAATCTGACTCAGACTAATAGATCATGTTCCAAGATTTTCCATCCTCTGTTTTGAAGAAAGAGAATAACCATCCTTACTGTAATTAATAATTACATACTAATAGATTATCCTGTTCTCTGTGATGTGTTAGGTCTTATTAGATAATAGGCAGGAACTGAGAAAAGAAAGGAAGGTAACAGTAGGCTTGCAATACTTTATAAAGCAGTACTCCAGACTGCAGGAAGATTGGCAGCACAGCTTTACTTTACATTAAGAAAGCTATTGCTGTGAAGCAAAACAAAACAAAACATATAAGGATGCTCTAATCTCAGGTTATGGCTGAAATATTTTGTTAAAACACATTTTTACCTCTATACATCCTTTCTGATATCTGTCCTTGGGTTTTCTTCTTATTCTCTCTTCTTTATATCCTTTTTTTATTAATCTAACATATTTTTTCCTCTTTTTGAGTTGTTTTTTTTTTTTCCATTATTTTTCACTGAACAGTTTCTCCTTCCCAGTAACTGATCAATAATTTCTTTTTAGAAGGTGATGAAAGTCAGAGTAATGTAATTTCTTTAATTCCAGTTTGCTGTGTGATATGTATTCCATGCAGTTTTAAAGGTTATGGCTTAGCAGTAAGGAATAAGGCTGTCTGTTTGCCATGTCCTGGTTGATGAACTGTAGGCAAGAGGCAACCTGGAGAGGGAGAAATAGAAAGTAAAAATGGCAAGTAAACAAACAGCTGTGAGTTGTTTCTGGAATATGAGGTGGACAAAGCATGTAGTGAAAGCAGACAGAGAAATCAATGATGCTGAAGTAACTATGTATGACTTGGGAGCTCTAGTGGGTGCCAGGACTCTGATGTAGGCAGATCACTTCAAAGCACGGTGGATAGGAGGCAATGCTAGAGATCCAGGACCCAGCTAGCGTTTCTGCGAGCCTAAAGAATCCTAATGGTGTTGTAGGTAAGACTGGTGAGGATAACTTGCCCCACAAGGCTACAGTAAAAAGTGAGAAAGATTGTTCAAAACTGTCTGAACTTACTTGAGAGTGCTGAGCTGTTTGTCTATAGTTACAATATTCTATACAGCACTTTTGTACCCTAATAATCCTGGCTGGGGATTTTGGGGATCTTTGGTGGTTTTGGTTCACCGACTGTTAGGAAAATCTTGGGTTATATCAGAAAGGCTAAGGTATACTAATATCACAGAATCAATGTCATAGCTGTACTGCTGGAAAAAAAAAATCAATCAAACAACAACAAAAAAACAGTCTTCATCTTTATACTAGGTTGCTTATTGCTGAATCTCTTAGGATGTACTTTTCAGCAGGATAAAAACAGATTCTTTAAACTAAGAAACACAAGAGTGGATTGTACCCTGAATTTCCTAATTTTCTGTTGCCAAATTTGAAGTTTCCCAGGCCAAATGAGCACTCAGCATTAATAATTAAAATAATTAATTTCAGAATATAATACAAGTGTTGTCAATGGATTTTAAACATTACTTCATTAAAAAGAACATTACAGTTGATGTAATGGTAAAAGTAGACAAAAAAAATAAAAAAAATAAACTTTTTGATAATTCTTTCATGTGGAATAAAGATATTTTACATACAATGTATAATTCTTTCTCAAAAAGATGAAACAGTAATGCAGGGAAATGAAAATGAGCACTTTTTATTTTGCCTACTGACCATCTTCTTCTCATGTTTCTTACTCTGTGTTAGGAGTTTATGCACTTGAATGTACCAGCCAAAACACCTAAGGTGTCTGAGTTCTGCATTCATGACAATGATTTTGAGTTTGTATGCTCAGGCTGAGCAAAGAGTTGTTCAGAAACATTCAAGTAGGCTGAGGCCCCATCAAAACTACATAAACACATCCAACAAAGCATCCTGGAGAGCTTCAGTACAGCTTCCAAGTGGATATCCTGAACTTCAGAAAGCAAAAAATGTTCCTGAATATAAAACTGTTCTGGAGTAACATGAGCTCTTGATGTGATCTCAGAATAAATATGTAGATAATAGAGATATATTTTAGTAGGGTTTGAAGATTAAAACTATATTAGCTTTATTGAGAGAAAAAAAAAAAAAAAAAAAAAAAAAAAAAAGCAGAGGAAGTAAAAGATGAATTATTGAAAAAAAAATCTACTTCTTTTACACAAAATTTACTGTTAGTTCCCAAATCATGGTATTCACACTTTTACTAACTGAATAAATACAAATAAATAAATAAATAAATAGAACCACGAGGCAGGAAACTTTTTTAAACACTGAGAAACTAAATCAGTAAGGAACTAATCTTAAAAAAATAAGGATCTTTATAAATGAAAATGATAGCACTGCCCACTAAAAGTATGTTTGCAACCATAACATATGTACAAAAATCACATAACAATAGAAAGCAAGGGCAGAATTCAAAACACATTCAATACCAAATCTTTGCTTACTGTGTTAAATAAGTTGGATAAATATATTACTTTATAGTTTCAATTAAATAGCAAAAGATAGTGGCAATGTGAGAACTGCAAGGAATTTTCCTATTTGGCAACCTACAGGTAGTAGTGTTTCCTCAACAGACAAAGTCTGTTCAAGTCACAGAGAGATTTTACAGAAAGAAAAAAAATAAAAATTAAAAAAAAAATAATAATGTGTGGAAGACCATGCAGTGAAATGAAATGAAACACTTTGGCTTTGTCCTCACTAAGAGTTTTGTGCCACGATTTTCAATATAAATGCAATTGTATCAGTGTTGACCATATTAGAAAATAAATAAGTAGTTAGCTTTCTGTAACTGGTTGTCATCTGAGGCACCTTTGTCAACTGTTAAGAGTTGGTCAAATCGATAACATGAGTAGAAAGAAGAACAAAAATATCCTTGTAAAGATAAGGCATAGATGAGACTGGACCTCAGAACCTTTTTCATATTAAAGTTCCCTTTGTCTTTAACAGTAGCCAAATGAGGCTCACATTTTCTGGACAATGAAAAACTTTTACCTTTAAGAAAAGTACTAAAGAAGTAACAAAAGTACTAATTTTTGATTGAAGTACTACTGTAAAAAAAAAGAGGTTTCAAGGACAGGGTCAGAAATGTACAGACTACATTGAAAGTTTTCTCAATTGACTAGAGCCCTTATTACTGCATTTTTCAGGTAAATAAATTAGGGAGAGAATCTGAAAACAGTATATGATTTATTACACATAATATCTAGAAAGAAATATTAAAACAGGAGCAAGAATTTTTCAGGTAAATTCTCAGTACGGTGAAAGCAGCAGCAAAATCAACACACGTATATCAGAGGGCTACTTGAAATCAGGATTAACACACTATATATCTCAGTCACACCACATACACATGACATTTAATATGTGCTGTTGACAGTTAGATAACCTCCGAAGTGGTGGTTGAAGAGCCCATCTATGTTTAAGCTTTCTCTCATAGTAGGTATTAAAATTGAAATACCTACAATATATTGTTACTTGGTTCCTCATTTTCTCAGAGAAAAACTGGAAAGCCAGTTTTTCAGTTCTCATCTTCATTTTGGGGGGAAATGGAAGTATATCAGATGTATCTGACAGAATAGTCGTGTTAAGAAAAAAATTGTGGCCATTGTTTCATGACTGTTCTGTCACATTAACCTGATATATTTCCATTAAAAATAATAATAATAATAATAAAATAAAATAAATAAACAAGAATGTCTTCAACACTAGTGGACAGCCGATTCAATAGTCTTGAAGCCTGACAAAACATATGTTCTTCATTAACAAATAAATCTATGGAGACCTCTAAAAATAATGTTGAAGACCTAGCTCTTCTTACATATCCAATATATGTTTCCTTTACATCAGGTGGGTAAAGATGGAAATTCTTGTTTGTGCCATTGCATTTTTTCTTTGCTCCCATTCTAGAAAGTGGTATCTTATTCATTTTGATTTTATTTTATGTTTAAACACAGGAAAAATATAGTCTGTAAATCCCAGTGAAAACCCACTGCAGTCCTGTCACTGCTTCAAAAACCTTGAAGTGTTCACAAAAGCATGATCATCAGTCACCAGTAGCTCAGCAATATTATCCCTAAAATGCTTTTCCTGAATTCTTTTCTGTAGTCAACAGCAAGTATCCTACCCAGAAATGCTAGTTATAAGCATATTTGGTGGTGGCCAAAAAATTAGCTACAAAGATGAATCTTTGGGACTGAAATATTCTTTTTTTCGGAGCATAACATAATGAGACTGTATTCTTTCATGTTGTTTCATGTGTTTATGTGGGCCTTTTTAAATTCTTTTTTTTGCCTATATGGTCTTCGATTTTTTCAAATGTCTCTTTCATTTCATCATGAAAATTTTCATTTGGCCATGAACGACGGAATAGCAAAACATGATAAAGTTCTTATGTCATCACTAGTCTGGGAGGGAAGTTCCCATCCATATGGGAACAGTAAACAGGATACTGTACAAGGAGTTAATCTAGTGCCATAGAAGAACATTTTCTACTGAATATTAAAAAAAAAAAAATATTTAAATAATTATTATGGTTATAAGCAGGAGTAAAAAGCTCAGTCAGTATACTGGTAGTCTGACCACAGAGAACTGAAACAGCAAAGAAATATTTAAAACAAGTCCCTGGGTGATGGGTAACCTACTTCCTATTTTTCTACTGTTTTTTTAGATGAGTTAAATCTGTGGGTTTTGACTTAATTTCAGCATGAGATTGTTACAGATGTCCCAACAGTGAGCTTCAAATACATACATTTGAATATATATATATTTGATACATACAAAAAAATATATATACATAGATTTTTTAGTTTTCTTTTGTCTAGGAAAATCTTAGTTATTTTATTTACTGTGTAAACCATTTTGTTAACTGTTTTAGAAAAACCTTAATCTAAGATGAGAATTTTCTCTTGTCTTGTACTTCTTACTTGCTTCCCTAACATATTGTTTTTTCTTATAGTAGGTTTAGGCACAAGAGTATTAGTTGATCAAGTCCGAGAAAAATAACTCCTATCTTGACTTTAAGATTCAAAACATCTAAGGAATTTCTTTGAATTTCCACTGGGATCCCACTTACATCTGTGAACAATCTTGCTGCCCTAGAAGGTTGACAAACATTCCGGATGTGATTTGTCTAAAGCATCACTTCAGGTTATAAACAGCAATATGTTTTTCTATACCACTCATACAATAATTTGTCCCTGTGAACAAACTGCTACTGTTCGAGATTCACAGACTTGTAGTTGCAGTTTCCTTTAAATGGGCAAGAAAATCTCCCTGGTTGTCTTTCCCACTACAGTACAGAGAAAATTACCAACCCAACATGGCAAAGCAGATAGTCAAGTAATGCTGTACATATAAAATAATACAGTATTAAAAAATCTAACTATGCCATTGGTCAGATTCTTCTATCCCAATTATATTCTGTCAATCAAAGAATAAATTTCAGTAACAGAATTTCTAATTTTTTTTTTTTTTTTGCTACACACATTGAGTTCTAAATGATTTCTAAGTCTGACGAGGGGAAAAAAAATAAATAAAAAAATAAAAATTAAAGGTAGGGTATCTTTTTAATGGAAAAGTAGCAGAAGAATAGAAGAGTAACTAGAAGGATTTAAAATTACAATCTGTAGTATTATTTTTTACTGCTTTATCACTGCTGATAAAATCACTGTCACTGGGGTAACAGAAAGACCCCAAAAACAACTAGTTACTGTTCATAATAAACTATGAAAACAGCTTAGTCTCTAAACCCTACTACTGTCAGAATGCCTTCTTTCAATGCATATGTAATGTGTATCTTACAGTAGAAAGTTTTATAAGGCATATATGTGACACAAAAAGGAAGTTCGGATGAATTAGATATACATGCATAAGAGAACAATAAATTATATAAATGTTTTTTTCTAATGTTAAAAATTATGATGTTGAACAATACTGCAATTATGTTTGATCCAATAGAACTTCACCTGATTATTTATTGCAACACAAGACTATCTGCAAATACTAGGCCTTACTTTCCCTATTAACCATTTAAGTGGAAACTAACATATACGTGTACTAAGCTGCACCATATATATTAGTGATTTTTAAAAATTAAAATCTATTGTTCAACAACATCAAATCATTGTGAAAATTTTGATAGGCTTAGAAGGAACAGATTCTTCTGAAAAAGATATTAATCTAAAAAATATGAAGAAAATCTTTTGATTTTCTTCCTCATTATCTGTGCCCTAGAAATATATGCCTATAGCATTAGATTGGAAAAGAGCTGCATTTTTCAAAAAATGAAAAATATAGCTTTCAATTTTATTTGCAGTCTCTGTGAGATTAAACAGTTAATGTCTCTTGACATTAACTGTTGAAATCCTAAAACAAATGTCCATTTGTGGGCTTTCTGATCTGAAGTATGGTACATTTTTAGGCAGACATATAGAAAGGGATAAATACAGAGTATGAATGCAATAGCAAAATAAATAAATAAATAAATAACAATAAACTACAGCCCCAAAGGGAAATATAAGCAAAACCTGCTGGATAGTCTTAAGAGTTTTCAAAAAACATGGTGTGAGTTACATTGTGCGTTTTTTTTTTTTTTTTTTTCAAAGTTCTCTTAGAATTGCAATCATCTTTCTTATTTCCTGTTCATTTAAACAGAAATTTTATATGCTACATTATTGCTATTTCAATTTGTGCTTGACTTTTAAATGCACAGAATTTTCAGGTCTACAGAGCATGCATTCAAGATATGGAGAAGGTGAAAGTTTTCTGTCTGATACGTTGAAAATATCTACCTACTGTGCTAATCTTTGGATTACTGAAGTTAGCTGAAATTTTGTTTTAGATAACAGCAACACATTCTCGTGCATAAGATATAAGATCAGGAAAAAAAAAAAAAAAAAAGACAAATTAAGACACTTCAAGGTTATTGGGCCATTCAGTAACATTTAGGGAGGCACAATAAATTCCTTTTATGCCTTCTGCTTAAACATGCACTTCAGTGTCATTAACAATGTGAGTGGTAGGCTGAAGCTTACCACAGTTGCAGTGCAGCCAGCATCTTCATTTACGAAAAGAATTCACCTCGATGAGTTATTTCAATGTGGTTCAGTGCGTGTAAACTGAGTACTTTTTAATTAATGCATCTACATGATAGAGAGCAAACCTCAAAAGATGTGAATCAGAGATCCAATTTGAGTAAGTGTCTGGTTTCTGATAGTTTTGAAATAATCACCATGCCAAAAAAAAAAAAAAAAAAAAAAAGCAGAAGTAAAAGGAAGTTACAAGGATTAACAAGGAAGTTACATCCTTGACCGTCATTTAAATAAATGAATTTGGTATGCTCATCTAAGCATCCCTGGTCAGGTTACCAGCTGGCATAAATCAAAGTGACTCCACTGATTTCAAAGGCAACAGATCTGTTTACATTATCTAGCAGCATCATTTACATAATCCAGAATTGCAGGGTGAACAAATTTGACACAAGATATATTATCAGAAATCAGAGGCTTAGCATGATGCCATGGCCCCTTTAAAATCAGTGGCCAAACTCCCATTGAGATTACTAAATATAGGTTTTCAACCTCAATCTTTAATTGAATTGAAATTTAATATCACATGAACTGCCAAGGCCAAATTTGCACTGTGTCAATAACATCACAATTTAGATTTTCAGACATATCATTAGACCTGCTTACAAACAGAAACAAACACATGAGTTTCAGATGCCCAGACAGAGTTGTAGGGAGAAATGTTTCCATTAAAAAAAAATATAATAATAAATAATAATAATTAATAATAAACTAAGGAAGAAAAAAAAAAAAAAAAGGCTTTTTTCGACCAAACAAAAATCAGCATTTTCGTCTTTAAAGCTGTGTTCAGGTTCTATATAAGGCTAATTTAGCAGATGAGATTTATCTTCCCATCAAAGAGCTTTTCTTGCTATTTCTTTCAATCTTTGACTCAGAGATTTGTTTTAAAATAGCTTGAAACCTCTGTATGTCCACATAAAACGAGGTAAACTAAAACCTTGATTTTAAGAAACTAAATTAGTGAATTAATTCAATATGAACTGGATTCACATTCATTTATCTTAATCTGATTCTCGATGAAGTTCAGCTAAATTGACATGAAATGGGTCTGCCATATTGACAAATATGCATTGCACAATTTTAACTGCAATCTGTTGTAAAACTGACTGGAACTGATGCAACTCTGAAAAGTCTGAATTGATCAATCCCAGCAAGTTCCATAGAGGCACATATGTCAGCTGAGTAGTGTAAAATTACACTGAGTGAGCTATATCTGTTAACTCCAGACAACTACTGAATAGGCTTTCACATCTCAGCTAGTTATCTAGACTCTGTAGTCAGTAAAGAGATAGGCACTTTGAGGGCATGACTCATTTGGCTTATTTTAGATGTCTGCCATGGGAGGAGAGAAACTGCTCTAGAAGACTTTCTTGCCTGTCATTGGTTACAAAGATGATCTATGTAAGAAGCTCAAGTATAGGTACATGCTTGGTAGGTATCTACATTTAAACAGATGAATATCACCCTCTGAGTATAAATGAAGGTGTGATTTCAGTGTTTAGTATTTTGAACTGTATCTCATTGTATTTATTCCAGATATTTATTTCTACATATTTATTTCTTCATATGACTACAAATTAACAAAACTAGGCCATATGAGACCAGATAGACACATCCGATGTTATTTCAAGCTAAACTCTACTTAGATGTACCTAAGTAATTTGAAGAACAGAAAACATGTATTTATGTAAATAAGGCTGATTAAAATATGCTATTTTCTTTGCTTTCTGAGATACTTATTTAAACTGAACTTTCACCTTCATGTGTACCCAAAAATACTTGTATAAGTGTTTTATGGTAGTATTCACATGATTATGATTCACAACCACCTTAATATATCTTATAGGGAATTAACAGAACTACAGTGTATTTTACAATTATGAAATTTTACCCCGGCCTTATATTTATAATTTTATATTTATTTTATATATATTTATTTTTATATATTTTTTATATTTATATTTTACCCCTAAAAGTGAAACAGGCAAAATGTCTGTATTACACAACCAATTAAAAAAATAATAATTATGTGTAACCTCTGCTGTCCTTCTTATTTGTGATTCCCAGCACAGATGCTTTTCTGAGTGAAAATAAAAAAATAAAAAATATATATAATATATATATATATAAATCTAAGTTATCAAAAAAGTTATATAAATATATATATATATATAAATCTAAGTTATTCCTACAATTTAAAAAATTTAAAAACAGAAATGAAACTTTAATTTTCTTTTTTTCTTAAAAAAAAAAAAAAAAAACTTTTCCTTGTGTATCATAGCTTTTGTTACATGATTCAAATATGTTCTGCCAAATCTGCTGCTGAAAAGCTCTTAAGTGAGATCAAGACAGAAAGAACTCAGTCACTTTTAAACATGAATACGGAACCGAGAAGGCAATTCCATTGTACTAGGTTCACTCTGACCCTGGATAGTTATTGAAAAGGTAGATTAACGTTAACCTATGTTCATTTGAATAGGTAGTTTTCTCCTAGTTTTGAGGTTAAATCTTACCCTTGTAGTTAAAAACAGATGATATATTCTGTGTCAAATTCTACATCAAGTAGGCAATCTTATTCGTTCTACACTGGACAAGGGTGAAAGCAGAAGAATTTCTCTTGAGATTCTAGACCTTCTTAAATAGAACCTTCACCATAGAATCATTGGAGACAGTACTGAATTGCTTGGATTTGCTCCAGACTAAATAATTAATCCTGCAGCTCCCATGGAATTTGGGTGTGTTTTTTTTTAATACATATTCTTCAGGTCAGTAAAATACAAATAGTTTGGGTTTGTTTTCATCTTTCATTGAAGACTTTGCAAATGTTCAAGGCCAACATTAATTCCATTCATATTTCTACAAATGAGATTACCAACATGATGTGAACATTAAACGAAATACACTTGTTCTATTCTTGACTTCTTGGATATTTCACTTTCAATTTTCAAAGTCAACAATAGTTAAGTGATGGTGTAGGTCCTCTGGTACTGCCAGACAATAAGGCACATGCTATATTTATTTATTATTTGCTATTAATTTCTTCAGATCATGAGTAGCACTTAAAAGTGTGCCTAACAATCACTCTTTGATAAAGAAATTTATACAATAATAAAGATTAAAAAAATGTATATAAAAATAAGAATATATTCTATAGAAAATAACAAGATCATCAAATGATACATCTAGCTAGATAATATTGCCTGCCTCATTTCAGGAAGAAGTGTGTACAATATGCTACTATTTACACTAGAAGAAAAAGCAAGAAGCTTTCTCTTTGTAAATATTACATTGAGAAGGCAGATTTAGTTTTAATTTTGAATGACAAGTCAAAAATGTTGTTTAATGCAAATACTTTCCAAAAGAGAACATACAATGAGACACCATTTATTATTCATCATTTGTTTTCTGTAATTCATTAGATATATCAGCAATAGGGATTTTATGCCATTGTTTTGTCTAAAAAGATGAGAAATAAAAAATTACTTTCAGGGATGAATCCAAACTGTGTTAAAGAAATGATGTTTATTTGCTTATTTTGGTATATACTTCTAAAGTCACTCCTTAGTCTATAATTTTAGGGCCTGACATTTTATGACGCTTAAATGTTTAGAATATTTTGCATAGAATTTACGGAAACATGGATTAAAACCTGTAATTTAAGACCAGTAACCTACTGAAAAAGGAAAAGTGTTTTTTTTTTTTTTTCTCTTTTTTCTTGGAGATTTTTGGATAAAAAAAATCTCATTTTGATTTTATGTTCAATATTTGCGTGCAGTTCCTAGAATATGTACTGATATAGGAATAGTGCTTTAGAATTTCACAATAATACAAATGATCATCAATAGAGAGAGAATGATTGTTATTCCTAACAAAAGAAATTAAATTGTTTGAAGAAACTAGTAAAAGAGACAGAAGAATCTCATTCTCAGCATTGCTTTTTGCTCACAGAACATCTGTGCCTCAGTTACTAACTGCTGTATCTCATATAAGATCACAGCAAGGTTTCTCCCATGATCTATTCCATTTTCATTTAAATAAATAAATAAATATTAACAATAATAAAAATATTTTAAAATTAAAAATGCAATTTAAAAATCATAAGTTTGTGGTGCCATTTTGACAGATTTGGAAAGGAAAGTAAAATATTAAGAATACACAAAACATAATAAAGAAAACACAGTCATTACAGTCCCATCGTCTGTATTCATAGAATCATAGAACGGTTTGGATTGGAAGGGACCTTAAGGTTCATGCAGTTCCAACCCCACTGGCAATGGGACACCTTCTACTAGACCAGGCTGCCCAAAGCCCCATCCAAACTGGCCAACATTTCCAGGGATGAGACATCCACAACTTCTCTGTCCAACCTGTTCCAGTGCCTCACTACTCTCATATTCTACCCGAATCAGAGATTAGTACAGGGAAAAATGGTTGTAAAAGTAGTCATAGTTCTAATTCATCACACTTTAGTTATATGGGCAGTTTGAAAAATTTCATGTCATCCCTTGAAACATTTTTGCCTCAATAAATTAATCAAAAATATAGCTCTAAAACAGTGTGTATTTATGTGCATTTAACTTTATTTTTGTTAGGTAAGCATATAAGTATTAATTATTAAATATTTGAATGTATGTTTAATCTAAGTGGTTCCAGCTCTTTGATAAAGTATTTTCCTCTGCAAGTGTTTTGTGTTTTGTTTTTGTTGTTGTTGTTGTTGTTGTTTTATTATTTTATTTTATTCACTTTTTATCAGATGAAAATTTAGAAGGGACTACATAGCAAAGTTCTATAGGATGAAATGACTGAAAAGGCAAACAAAGAATTTTAGTTTATGAAAAGCAGAAATGTGAATCTCCAAGCAATGAAACTATTTTTTCCATCAAAGTCCTCTCTTTAATGAAAAGGAAAGTTAAACAATTATTTCTATTGTTATTTATCATCCTTTCTGCCAAGAGATGGTAGAGTATTCTTTACTGAAAAATCATTTCAGTTACATCCAAAATACAAGTTAATCTAAAAATCCCTCATAAATTTCTTTGAAGCTACACAAATACTTGTTTTAGATTATTTACGTACTTAAAAGAGTAAAGAAGTGAAACCAATAAAACTTTCTTTTTTGACTGTTCAGAACCACTTCAACTTAAGTGAATTTGTATCTGAAAATAAAATTAAATACTATCCCCAAACATATATATTTTTAATAAAGTTGTATTTTATTCTTTTCATTTAGTGTACATTGACTCTTCCTACTTTGATTATTTCCATAAATATGAAAGTTCTTTATCATTTGTTAAAGATTTACTATGGGTTTATGTAGAGGACCAACAAACCATTTTGTAAATATTATCTGAAGATCATTAGGAATAACGGCTTTGACCAATCAAAGACGATGGGCCACATATTGAGCAATGATGCATAGAGTGAAAAAAAGCACGTTTATTTTTCAGATAAAAAAAAAAAAAGACAGCAAGACACCTGAGCAAACAGATCTTCAGTCTTGAGCTCAGCTTACCCCTCTGTAATAAATAATAAATAAAATAAAATAAAATAAAATAAAATAAAATAAAATAAAATAAAATAAAATAAAATAAAATAAAATAAAATAAAATAAATAAAATTAAATTAAATTAAATAATAAAATAAAGATAAGATAAGATAAGATAAGATAAGATAAGATAAGATAAGATAAGATAAGATAAAGTACACTTTAACAGTACACAGTTATAACTGAATGCTCCAACTAATTTTTTAACCAAGCTGGAAAAGGAAAACTAGAAATAAATAAGGAATTTAGCAAACTCAGGGTTTGCTTGCTATACTAAATTTCAAGATTCACCAGATTTTTGTGGTAGCACTTGGTCTAATTATAACATCTTCCACTCTGTACTGCATTATACATTTACAATATATGCATTTTGAAAGCCAGTGTTTTATTGCTGAAATCCTGGCCTTTCAAATGTGACATGGGAAAACACAGGAGCTTTCTTTTGTCTTACCAACCAGCTATATATTCAGCAGGCTGCATCAACAGTGAAGTTTAAGTTGTAGTAATTCATCCAACATAAAATCAAGAATCAATACTTGAGATACGTGCTCTATTAATTAGCTTCTACTTTACTTTATTGTTTAACCAGTTACAAATATTTTTATCTCATACAGTCCTGGTTCCAGTTGGTATAGAATACTGTTAGAGATCATAGTGAAGAAATCTTCCTTTAGCTTCCCTTGCTTTCTTTCTTTGTCTTTTTTTTTTTTTTTTTTTTTTTTTGTATTCCTGTAAAATATTAATGTGCTAATTTAACCAGCACCATTTCCTAATCAGTAAAGAGTATCCTGAGACAGAGCTGTAGAGTTTGTCTGGTCTAAACAGTTTTCATAGCCTGAACTCCCCAGTCACACTGGGACTTTGCGGTGCTGGGTTTGTTGGTTTATTTTGGCTCTGAGTTGATCATCACTGAATTCTGCCTTCTTATATTTTACAGTGGTGGGTTTTTTTGAATAGGACTCACTGTGACCCCAATGGAATCTTATATCCTTGCAGTCAAAGGAAAACCTCTGGATTAAATAGGTGAGCTGTGACTGGTAGAGGGATGCAGAAAAAGTTTTAGATCCCTTAGGTCCTACAAATAGGAGCTATTTTTTAGAAAAACAAAACAAAACAAAACAAAACAAAACAAAAAAAAACCAAAAACTTTCCTGAGTAAGAGCCCATGTCATGCTGCCTGTTCTGTTTCAGGAATAGAAGGGACGCTCTTCTATATGAATGGGGAATATGAGAAGAGGAAAAAGTGGCTGGATTAGATCTGGGGTGAGTAAATGTTGATCTTTCCTCACCTGCTCTCGACAAGTCTTCACCTCACTGAAACATTTTTATTAAATTTTAATCAAAAGCACAAAAAAGATTGTTGATTGTAGGAAATGTCTAACCCTGCTGTAAGTTTTTTTGCTTGGCCAGTCTTACAGACATTAATAACAGCACCATACTGACATTGAGTTCAATGTTGTTTTATAGCTTAGGTGTCCCAGGTATTGTCACACAGGTTCAAAAATTTCTGTGGTTAGATAGATGGAACAGTCCAAGGTTTTGTAAGAAGATAAACATTCACTTGTGTTCAGAAGATTCCTTCTGCATTTGCAGTTCCTGATGCCAGTCTTCTCAGAGATTAAAATTTTAGTGTCTGGAGGAGGGGGGTTTCTGTGCTGGGACCCCAATTTAAGAGTCTGTAAATTATGTGTTTTGGGGAGTGTAAGCTTGCATCTCATCCACAAGACCTTTGATCACAAATAGATGACCTGCCTCTTTTTTTGGAATTCAGACACGATCAAAGAAATCCTTTATTTAGAGATGCAAATGTTACTGTCAAACTCATAAAATACATACAAATGACAATTTTTTACAGACCTGCATTGTACTTCAAAAGAATGCTTTTTATTTAAAAGGTCATGACCATTTTGATATCAGATATTTGTGAGAGGAAAGTTCAACAATCTTTTATTCTTCTGACTTAAACATCATATGAATACGTGTATTAAAGAAAAGCTGATTCTTTCAGAATGAGGAAGTGAATTTTTTAACAGATGTTAAAAGGCTAATAAGTTCACAGCTCTTAGCATCCAGTCAGAATACCAGATCTTTATACTACCATAAAAATTTACCATATTTCTGAAAGTATGTGATCTTCTGAAAAGAAAAATCATAAGAAACTTGGATCAGATGTCTATTATTTGAAAAACTTTACAGTCCACTGAAGAGTGCTTTTGGCAGGGAAGTAGGAAATGAGTTGGAAAGCATTAATAAACTTTCAGGATACTTGAAAACACCAACTTATGGTACTTGATCTTTAAGTGAACTCTAGATTGCTTCCTTTTTTTTTTTTTTTTAAACCTTAAGTAGTGCTTAGAAAGACAGTTCATCTAAGTAAAAGAACAGAAGGAGGGGAAAGAAAGTTTAGCTTGGACAAAGGTTAGAATAGACAGAAAAAAAAAAACAGTACTTGAAAATAATATTTTTTGGCAACAAGTTTGATTAATACTTTCTGTGTTCCACAGACAGAAACATAAAAATTCACTAGGATTCAATTTTAATTTTGCATGTTACTGAAGTTCATTTTAAAATGAATTCATAACAAAATGTCATTAGTCTGACACAGAAGCACAAGAAAGGTATGTGAAGTAGATAACAAGAAAAAGAGGGTACATAAACTATGGGGATCAAAGAACTGATTCTAGAACAACAGTTTGTTTCACTGCCTTGACATGCCCTGATTTGCTCAGGTATTAAGCCAGATCTACTTTGCTTCTCCATAAAAATGTGAGGTGGTTTAAATTCAGTACAATGCTATACAGTGCTAGGAAACCCCAGTGAAAATACTAGCCTCTACAAAGTACTGCTTCTAAAAAAAAAGGCAGCAGTCTGGAAATTAACCAGAGACCTTTAAAAACCAGGCATTTCCAAAGCATTTTTGCTTCTTTTTGCAAAAATGAAAGCCTGAAAACTGTTTATTAAAACCACACACACAAAAGAAGAAAGAAAGAAAGAAAGAAAGAAAGAAAGAAAGAAAGAAAGAAAGAAAGAAAGAAAGAAAGAAAGAAAGAAAGAAAGAAAGAAAGAAAGAAAGAAAGAAAGAAAGAAAGAAAGAATAAAGAACCAAACACATTCCTCAAACTCTCATTCCTTTTATTTAACATAAATTTGTCAAGACTTCTGGTTTTCCTTAAAGCTTTTTATGAGAATTGCAAAGCATGTTTAATGTAAACTCAAGCACCTTAATTGAAAGGTCTCTGTGAGTGTAGTGAAGCCTTAATAATGTTGTGTTTTATCCAGAATGTTAATTAAGTGTTGCACTAGAAACTATAAATAAAAGCAAAACAAAGAGTTTGAAAGAGTGCATCTATAAATCCGTTACCTTTCAACTTTTCTTCCTATGATCTCTATCAGTTCTTCAGTCATATTAGAATTTTATAGGATTGAAATGTCTTATGTTCACAGTTAAAAACAGAGCAAACCAAAAATAATTTTCTGGACAAAAATCTTTCTGGCTGACTATGTATGTCAATAATAAACAAAAATGAAATCAGGACAGAGGATTTCTTTCCTTTTGCTGTATGTCTTTACCACAATGCAAAGAAAAACATTCTCTGTGAATATATCAAAGAAGCAGCTGATGCAGATTTGAATAAATAAACTTTGTGCAGTCGACATACTTAGGCATAAATCTTAAAAAGGCTAAAATTAACGGCTTTTCTGTGTATGCTGATGCAACAGATATCAGCCTATTTTGATAATTAGATGCATATGACTACTTCCTGCCTAGTTGCTTTAGGTGAACTCAGAAATGTTGCCTCACAAAGCTTTTGAAAAATACTATATCTGAGAGACTGTATAGATTGGAGAAGATCCTTTGTTTTCAAAGAGTTGAGAATCCTTTTTGCTCAAAGCAATAATATGCTGATCTAGTAATTTCAAATATTTTCAATATAGGAAGAGAAAGAAAATCTGAATGTAACAGAATTTAGGAGAGGAAAAAAAAATTAGGTGGACGTGGACACCATTAAAGGACCACCTAGAATCTACTGCTTGTTGCAGTGGGGCTAAGGGAAGTCAGAGCAAATACTGAATATTTTCCTATGGCCCTTCAAATTCAGTATCTGAAAATACATGTGTGGAGTGCAGAGCGCAGTTATGTCTTTGTTTTCTATTCTTATACACTGTTATTGTAAATCACTACCACAAAATTCTCAAGAACTATTGATGATGTGGGATTATAACCTTAATCACAACTGCCTTATTTTGCATGTTTAGTACTACTGAAGTCAATGGAGTGTGAACTCAGAGCCAAACTGACAGATAGTGACTCGTATCATTATATAAAATGTTGTAAAACTCTCTAGAACAGACAAACAGGCAGATAGCAGAGAGTAAGAGAAAGATTGCTTTCAGAGCCACTTTTATTGGAAAAAAAAATATGTGGGTTAATTTGTATAATGTATAATATAAGCAAAACCTAGCATTTCTACCTGTCAACTTAATAACATTGTTGTCATTTCTTCTGTGCCACTTTGTGAAAACCTGACTTTCCAAGGCCATGCATTCCTCAGCCATCACTTAACAGAAGGCCAAAAATGTATGATTTAAAAAAAAAAAAAAAAAAAAGCCCCAATTTTTTCTTCAGAATGATAACTGAGCCCAGAGGTGACCCTTACACACAATTGCAGTTATTCAGGTCTTTAAAAGCCAGCAAAATCACATGTAACCATATCTTCCAGTTTCAACAGTAGGGCAGACTGTCAGCTCCCTCATCTGTCAGCACTTGTTCAGGCTGGTAAATGAAGACAGCAGTGCACACCAGCAATATCTATTTGCTGCAGGATATGTGCTCAAGTAAGTCACGAAAAGGGGTTTCAAGCAAAAGCCAAAACCTATCAGTCATTTTCTTCTGTCAGTGATAAGAAAAGTGACATAAAAGACAGAACTGTCTGTCCGAAAAGCAGTATCAGTAGCAAACTGTCACCAACTAAAAATAGTTAAAATCCTAATGATTATACTAATTCAATACAAATAAGCCAGGTTATGGTTTGAAATGGCTTCACATTTCCTCTTGCTAGGCTTCATGCAGAAGAACAGGTGTCTTAGTTTTCAGAGGACAAATTATATACAACTTCTTTCAGGTGAAAAGGGAAATACCAAATAGTGGGACACTTCATGTTAACTTTAGAGCTGGAATCTCTAAAGCACACGGTATCCCATGAATTAGGCATATTCTTTCCCTTTTCTTCTCCTTGTTGGAGAAGACTCAGACACAGTTATAGACTTTCTCATGTTCTGTGTATATTGTTTTTAGTTTTTCCCTTGTTCACCTTTTGGTAGTGGAAATCTGAGCCATCACCCAGGGAGACTGAAGGAGGATGGTGAAGCAGAACAGGTAGCTCAACACTCAGTCTTTTCCCACACCTGAAAGCCTGCCTCCCAGTTAGCCAGCACCGTGTGTTGAATCCCTCCACAGGAAACTAAAAAGTAATAGTAAAAACCTACTACTCAGATTTGATATGATTTGTAACACTATTACGATTTTAAATGATTGTAGAAGGTCCAAGACAGCAGAAAATTAGGTTAAACATCTTCAAATGGATGAATTTATAGGGAATGACTGACTAGGGCTCATGTGACATAGTGATCCTGTCTCGTGTAACACATATGCTTCCAACCATGTTATGCACAGCTGAACATCTCTTCACATCTAGACTGAAGCTGTATCTGGGTCTGAAAATTAACTTTGCTTTTCCACTACCATATTTCTCAATTGATTCAACAAATCATGTATTTGAAAACAAAACATTCTCTGATAGTTCTTCTTGAGACTTTATGCATAGTGAGTGCTGTATTCCAGTATTATAGAAACATTTTATGTACATAAAATATCAAGTCTAATGATACCCTGAACTTTTAAAATATATTTTCAATCTAAATACTAAAAATCCAACAACAACAACAACAACAAACACATATTGTTTGTGATATTGTAATTCCTTCCAGACCAGTCATTTGTGATGTCACATGGCAGAGACCAAAACAGCCATGTGCAACCTAAGAAAGTAATAAAAAAGCATAGAGCCATACAAGGACACCCCCCTGCTCAGATTAACATATCTTGCATCTCTTTTGGCCAAGTTGTCCAAGGAACAGCACTCTGATAGTATGACTCCAGAGCTCTTGCTGCTGGGTCATGCTGTCTTTTATTTGAACACACTCAGAGTTCTTCCTACAAGACTTACTCATCAGCAGAAGATTAAAAAAGAAAGGTTTGTCTTTCTACATATGAATATCTATAACAATTTTAGAAAATGTTTTGGAAATATACTATTTGTAAATGGAAGCAATTTTAAATACTTGACTATGCCCTCCAGTTCCAAATCAGTTATAGCTTTCTGTGATACTTTTTCATTAATAATCAATGAGTATTCTCATATTAAAGTGTCTTTTATACAAGTATTTTCTACACTGGTAATCAGTATCTGGAAACATGTTTTGATACAGTGTATATGGAGGAAAGATTAATGAGATAGGCTAGATAAGATAAAACAAAACATTAAAAACAAACACACACACACACACAAAAAAAAAAAAAAAAAAAAAAAAAAAACAACTTCCCTATATTCAAGCTCCCATTTTTCTAACCCTATTTCTTACATTGTCTCTCAAACATTAAAACAACAACAACAGAAAACAAAAACAACAACAACAAAACCTTCAAGTGATTCTTTAAGTAGTGGATGCTCTATTGAACTACTGTTCATCTTTAGTTTTTCCCTGTCAGCTTCTTTCACTGATATCAGTAATTTACCTTAGATTTTCCTTGCTTCTCACCGCATGTTTCTGAACCGTTGCACAAAAGATGTTCAGAAAGAGACTGTGGTATAGTGATTTTATTCAACCTAGATGTTTGATTTCCACAGCTCTTTTGGATACAGCTTCCTAAACTTCCACTCTTCAGACAGATCAGAGAAAGGATGATTTCACTTTACAGCCTGCTGCCACAGCCATCCTGAATATTGATACTTTCTGTTGTATTTTCCCTTTCAACCTGCAGCACTCACATTGTTTATATACTATGGGCCTGTTTGTCTCCCTCTGGGTTGTTCTTTCTTGGGGAACTTTGCTCTTGACTTGTCCCCACTCTGAACTGCTGCCCACCTGAATACCATCAGTAACTGTGAAGAGAGAACAAAACATAACTTTGTATTTCTCAGAATCTAGATACTAGACAGAAATAAGCACCACCATGAACATAATATGCCACAGATATTATGCCTTCATAAGTCAAAATTTGACTTGAAATTGAGGAACTATTAAGGAACTATTATGACTTCACTATTCTCATTCAAGATAAGCTATAAGACACCTAGGGTACTCTGGATATAGACAAGAGGAGCTGCATCAGAAAACAAGACTTGAGGAGGCAGTTTTTAAGGGCCTCACTTTCTTTCTGCCAGATAGAAAAAAAAGCATATTTTCCACCTACCACAGTGTCAAGGCAGCTGATGTCTTCAAGATCTGTACTGCTCCCTGGTGAAGTCATGGAAGACAAAAGCATCCTTTCAAGGTGCCACATACTTCAACACATTAGAGATTTACCAATCACTTCACAGAGTAAGCATTCCCTTTTAGAGGTTTATGAACATGTGAAGTGTAAGGGCAGATATTTTGATGTCTGGTTAGTCTTGATAACTGGTTATCATTTCCACAGCACAGCCAGAAAACCTCCTTGAAAGATTTTTTTGCAACTTTTAGAAAAAGATCCTGTGGAATCTACCACAAAACTTACTCCAGAGGTAATAGTTCCTACTCAATTTCAAGTCAAATTTTGTCTTGTTTTACTACCAGGAAATATACCATATTCTTTTTCAGTTGAAATGAAGATCACTCTACTCCTGTTTTTTTCCATTTCATGTGGGTGAGTCCAGGCTTAGCTCAGGCCACCTCACTTTATTTTTGATAAGGTAAATAGACTGCTGGCGTCTCTCAGTATGGAGGAGGTTTCCCAGTCTTTCAATTATTTGCATGGGATGATTCAATCCTCTCTGAAGGCTTTTAAGTTTATCAATATCCTTTTTCTGCTGGACACAAGTGGTAGGTACAGGGTTGCAGTAGGCAACCTGCAGTACTTAAAAGAAATAACAAGGTAAACTCACCCACTCATAATTATTTCAAATTCACTGTTTATATAGCAAAGAATTGCATGGGCCTGTTTTAGCCACAAAGACATGTAAATAATCATCTTATTATCATCTACCATAGAATCATAGAATCATAGAATATCCTGAGTTGGAAGGGACCCTTAAGGATCATCAAGTCCAACTCTTGACACCGCACAGGTCTACTCAAAAGTTCAGACCATGTGACTAAGTGCACAGTCCAATCTCTTCTTAAATTCAGACAGGCTCGGTGCAGTGACCACTTCCCTGGGGAACCTGTTCCAGTGTGCAACCACCCTCTCTGTGAAGAACCCCCTCCTGATGTCAAGCCTAAATTTCCCCTGCCTCAGCTTAACCCCGTTCCCGCGGGTCCTGTCACTGGTGTTAATGGAGAAAAGGTCTCCTGCCTCTCGACACCCCCTTACGAGGAAGTTGTAGACTGCGATGAGGTCTCCCCTCAGCCTCCTCTTCTCCAGGCTGAACAGGCCCAGTGCCCTCAGCCGTTCCTCATACGTCTTCCCCTCCAGGCCTTTCACCACCTTCATAGCCCTCCTCTGGACACTCTCCAACAGTTTCATGTCCTTTTTATACTGTGGTGCCCAGAACTGCACACAGTACTCGAGGTGAGGCCACACCAGCGCAGAGTAGAGCGGGACAATCACCTCCCTTGACCTACTAGCGATGCCGTGCTTGATACACCCCAGGACACGGTTGGCCCTCCTGGCTGCCAGGGCACACTGCTGGCTCATATTCAACTTGTTGTCTACCACGACCCCCAGATCCCTCTCTTCTAGGCTGCTCTCCAGCGTCTCATCGCCCAGTCTGTACGTGCAGTCAGGGTTTCCCCGTCCCAGGTGCAGGACCCGGCACTTGCTCTTATTGAACTTCATGCGGTTGGTGATCGCCCAGCTCTCCAACCTATCCAGATCCCTCTGCAAGGCCTTTCCACCCTCATTTGAGTCCACAACTCCTCCAAGTTTGGTGTCATCAGCAAACTTGCTCAAAATACCTTCTATTCCTACATCCAGATCGTTTATAAAAATATTGAAAAGTACCGGCCCTAAAATGGAGCCTTGAGGGACCCCACTGGTGACCGCCCGCCAGCCTGACGCAGCCCCATTTACCATAACCCTTTGGGCCCTGCCCATTAGCCAATTGCTCACTCATCGTATGATGTTTTTATTTAGCTGTATGGTGGACATTTTGTCCAGTAGGATCCTATGGGAAACCGTGTCAAAAGCCTTGCTGAAGTCCAAAAAAATCACATCAGCTGGTTTCCCTTGGTCCACCATACGGGTGATCTTATCATAAAAGGAAATCAGGTTAGTTAGGCAGGACCTACCCTTCACAAACCCATGCTGGCTGGGACCAATGACTGCTTTGTCCCCCAGGTGCGCCTCAGTAAGTTCGAGAACCATCTTCTCCACGATTTTACCAGGCACTGACGTGAGACTGACAGGCCTGTAATTGCTAGGGTCTTCTTTCTGACCCTTCTTGAAAATCGGCACAACATTTGCCAGCTTCCAGTCTACCGGGACCTCTCCAAATTCCCAGGATCGTTGAAAAATAATTGAGAGAGGTTCCGCGATGACGTCCTCCAGCTCTTTCAGCACCCGGGGATGAATCCCATCCGGACCCATGGACTTGTAGGGATCCAGGTGGAGTAGCAAATCCCGCACACGTTCAGGGTCGGTTGGCAGTTTGTCATCCCCACTGTCCTGGTCCTCCAGCTCAGGGCACCCTGGGTCCCGAAGCCCATCGTCGGCATTGAAGACAGAGGCAAAGAAGGCGTTGAGCGTCTCTGCTTTGCCTATGTCATTGTCTGTGAGGAGACCTTCCCTATCAAGGAGCGGCCCTATGTATTCTTTAGTTCTCCTTTTTCCATTCACATATCTAAAAAGACCCTTTTTATTTTCTCTCACAGACACAGCCAGCTTCAACTCTAGGTGTGCTTTGGCCACACGAATTTTCTCCCTACAAACATGAACAGCATCCCTGTATTCTTTCCATGACACCTGGCCCTCCTTCCAGTAGCGAAACACTCTCTGTTTCCGCCTAATCTCCATTAGAATGTTCCTGGTCAGCCACACCGGCCTCCTGCCCCGCCTGACTGACTTGCGATATTTAAGAATTGCCTGATCTTGTGCTTCTAGGAGGCATCGCTTAAAGAATGACCAGCACTGGTGGACATCGAGGCCTTCAAGAGCAGTTTCCCAGGGGACCTTGCTGACTAGTTCCCTGAGCAGCCTGAAGTCCGCTTTCCCCGTATCTAGGGATGAGGTTTTGGTGGCACTTTTCCTTCTGTCACCGTAAATTTTGAACTCAACCACTTCATGGTCGCTATGACCAAGGCGGCCACCAATCACCACATCTCCCACCAGACCCTCTCTGTTTTCTAGCAACAGGTCTAGGAGGGCACCTTTCCTAGTTGGCTCTGTTAGCACCTGCACCAAGAAGTTATCATCTAGGTGCTTCACGAACCTCCTGGACTTGCTCGTGTCAGCCGTGTGGCACTCCCAGTTAACGTCTGGCAAGTTGAAGTCCCCCATAAGGACAAGGGGAGTTAATCTCGAGGCTTCTCTTAGTTCTGTAAAGAATAATGTATCAGCGCTATCGTCCTGGCCAGGCGGTCTGTAATAGACTCCCACAACGACATCCCCTTTATTCGTTCGTCCCTTGATCCTTACCCAGAGGCTCTCAACTTTGCCATCGCCGACCTGAAGTTCCACACAGTCCAGCCCCTGCTTCACATACATCGCCACCCCACCACCTCATCTACCCTGCCTGTCCCTCCTAAAGAGCCTGTAACCATCTATCGCAACACCCCAGTCACAGGACCCATCCCACCAGGTTTCGCTTATGCCGATGATGTCGTAGTTGCGGGACTGGGCCAGGACTTCTAGCTCATCCATTTTATTCCTCATACTGCGTGCATTCGTGTAGAAGCACTTCAGGTGCGTCTCCTTACACTCAGCACCTTGTGGATCTGACCGAAGTACCTCACTGGCACACAGCCCCTCTGATTCTAGCGTACCATCCCTTAGGTCTTCACCAGCGTGCCTGGTTTTAGCCCCTTCCCCCTTCGACTCTAGTTTAAAGCCCTATCTATCAGCCCTGCCAACTCCTGACCAAAGATCCTTACCCCTCTCCGAGAGAGGCGCATCCCATCCGGTGCCATCAGGCCCGGTGTAGCATAGACCTTCCCGTGATCAAAGAACCCAAAGTTCTGCCGGTCACACCAGTCTCGAAGCCACGAGTTTATGTGAACAGCACTCCTTTCAGCTTCAATCCCCCCTATCGGAAGGACAGAGGCAAACACAACCTGCGCCCCTGATCCTCTAAGTAGTCGCCCCAAATCCCTAAAGTCTCTTTTGATAGCCTTCGGACTTTTCGTTGCTACTTCATTGCTACCAGCCTGAAAGACCAGTAGCGGGTAGTAGTCAGTGGGCAGTACCAGGCGCTTGACTTTCTTGGCAAAGTCTCTCACCCAAGCCCCAGGGAGGCAACAGACTTCTCTGCGGGTTGGGTCCGGTCGGCATATCGGTCCCTCTGTCCCTTTCAGAAGGGAGCCCCCCATAACAATAGCCCTTCTTTCTTTTTTGAAGGATGATGTGGCAATGCGATGTGTAGGTCGCCTTGTCTTAGGCGCCCCCTCCAACTGGGACGGGTTTTTATCTACTTTGTCATTCAGATTGTCTTGTTCTAGTCCTTCATATCGATTATTTAAGGGTAGATGAGAAGGTGAGGTGGGCAGAGAGAGGGCTCACCTACCACCCCGAATAGGCACCTGCCTCCATTCCCCCCCTTGATCTAGGTCTCCTCCTGCTGCCTGGCAGAAGGAGGGAACCTCCGTCTTCTGCATAACAGGAGACGCCTGTGCTGTGGCAGGCTCGTGAGCCTGCCTCAGAGAGGGTAGAGTGCACCTCCACCAGTCAATTTCCATCTTTGATTCCCTGATGCTCCTGAGCCTGTTCACCTCCTCCCGGAGCACTGCTACCTGGCTGAGCAGTTCTTCAACCTGGGCACACCTCCCACAGGCATACCCACCACTGCTGTCAGAGACCGACAGAAGGCTGGGGCACACTCTGCAGCCCAGGACCTGGACGGCTGTGTGTTTCCCCGAGCCCTCCATCTGAGTAGCCACACTGGTGACCGTGGCTGGAGATGCCGCACGAGATGCGGAGGCCACAGTTTTCTGCCTGGTTGATACCATGGTCAGGTTCTACACAAGCAGGTTACAAGCACCGAAGGGAGAGGCAGCTGCAACAGAGTGACGATGGGCCCCCGGCTCGCCCTGCCCGCGTGAACTGTCGCGCCACACCCTTCGACGTGCCATGCCCTGTTTGCCCGTCCTGTTCGCCGCGCTCCTGGTCGCTCGCGCTCCCTAGGGGCAACTTTTAAACAGCCTGGGAGGGGGCACTGCTGGCTCCGCCCGCGCCTCGTCAGCCTCCCTCGCGAGGACTGCCAGGTCCCGGTGGCTCCCTCGAGTGGCCTCGATGCTGGACAAAAAGCCCTGCCCGCCTCGGTCCCCTGCTCTGCTGCAGAACACGTCTGCCCCAGAGCCGATCCCCTCAGCAAAAATGAAGCCTAATTTCTTTTTTGAGGTGTTACTCCAGAGAGTATTACCATGGTCTTATAATCCAGTGTGACCTACATCCTTTCTTCCCAGATATTTGAGTTTATATTTCTTCATACTGGAAAATACACTACCAAAATGTAAATAATAACGCTTTATGTATATATATATATATGTAAATAATAATTCTTTTATTAAATAGTTTGCAATAATCATTAAGACTTTTCCAATTCAGTTATTGTTGACTTGTCTCATAATTGTTTTCAGCTTTGTTAAACTGACCCTTTTAAGCACCAAGTGTATATCCCATTGGTATGTCTTTTATTCTGATTGCATACAGCAGTGAAATCAATCTGTAATAATTTGCACCTAGGAAACTATTAATTTTCAGTTCTCTGATCAGGTCCTCTTTATCTGTCAAGATGAGGTATAAGACAGAATTCCTCTGTGTAAGATGAAACACTCTCTAAGTTAAAATATTGTCATCTATAATTTTTAGAAATCCCAAGCACATTTCATTACTGGCAGACAGAGAAACCCCACCATATGTTGGGCAGATTGAACTCCTCCTCATCCCCCTTCCCTTTTCTAGACAAAGCAGTTGTGGTTTTTTTGTTTGCTTGTTTGTTTGTTTTGTTTTGTTTGTTTGTTTGTTTGTTCATACACATTAGAGATAGGTGCTTGAGGGCATTTATTATTCTGATAAATGCTGAACCAGAAAAGGGGGTTCTAGAGATTTAGATCAGCTCTAGTCCTAGATATTTTGCCTTGGTGATCATCCTCTGCTTCCTACTGAACATTCATGGAAGTAGAACTCCTCCACCCCACAGGTTCACAATAAATATTTTTTAATTCTATGCCTTTGAAGTTGGAAGGAACAACAGACACCGTACCAACACAGAAACTATTCCAAACCGTCAAAGCATCGGTCTAAAAAAGTACATCAAAAATGCATTTGTCCTGAATGCATGTGATACTTTATTATATTGTCACTGTGATTCATGATTCAAAATAATTTGCCTTAAGAAGATATCACTTAAATTGGAGCTGGACATTTTTTTCTATCGAACAGTGAAATCAGTAATGAGGAGAAGATAGTGTTACACTGAATTTTGGAAACTTGGAGCTAAGACCTCACTCTGAACAGGTGTTTTTTTGTATTCAAAATAGACTTCCATTTCACTCTCTTTATTGTGTGTATCATTGCTCTTGCCTTTCTCTCTGATTTCCCTGAAACTTAACAGCTGGATTATTGACAAGTCAGAGGTAGCTAACATGAATTATAAAACTAAAATGGGATAGAATAGACAAAAGTAAATGGAATAAACATGCTAAATACCTAGGGAATTTAACTGTCTGGACCTGATAAGCTATATCTATGGCTACCTAAATGTGTTTAGGTGAAGCAGTAGTAATCATATGAGAGAGATCTTGAAAATTGCGAAGCATTAAAGTGATGAACTGTTGAAAGACTAGAAAATTGAAAAAAAAAAACCACCTTAATATCTAAAAAGTAAATGGAGAAAGCTTAACACACCCCTTCCTAACTTCTATTCATGGAGATGGGATTCATGGGATATCTGTAATCTTGAAAGCACCTTGGAAAAAGGATCAACTGACTTGGAGCTGTCAGGAACAAATTCCTGCCAATTTAATCTCTTTCTGCAAAAGCAGAGCAGACCTTTCAGTCAGAAGACTCCCAGGTTGCCCAGGGGAGTCATCATCCCTGGGGGTGTTTAAGAAAATGTTGGACATGGTGCTTAGTTATATGGTTTAGTGGGTGATATTGGTGGTAGGGGAATGATGATTGGACCAGATGATCTTGGAGGTCTTTTCCGACATTAAGTATTCTATCATTCTATGAAACTGTCCTTCCTTACTTTGCTTGTTACTTTAATGTGGCTTGCATGACACTAGCCAGTACAGAGGAATAATGAGGATTTTTTTCCTTTTATTTCCTCATGCTTTTCTCCTACTTCTCCTTCTTCTCAATCCCAGTCTGTGGAACTGGATTGGATTAATTTTGGTGTTGTATATTAAACTCTAGAAGCAGGACTAATTTTATCACAATTCTGTGACCATTTCTTGAGGATCATTGAAATAAAAGAGAATAAAATACAATCACAAATAGAAAACTACCTTGCATAAAACCCTTTAATTTGAAGTAAACCACTTCCTTTTAAATATTTGAAGAGTGTTACTGCAAGATGAGGTATATGGAGGCACAAAAATATATATTATGAGAATAATAAAACACAAAATATATATAAATTATGAGAATAAAATAGTTGTAGGACTGTTTATCAAGCCCATTAACCAGAAGTAAAAACAAAGAAATCTGGGGGATAGGATTCTTTCTTCTAACAAGAATCAGCATTTGGGATTTGTGAATGATTTCTATGAATGAAATGATGAAAATGATAACTGCATTTGATAAATTAACAGTTCTAAATTAATATCTGCATAATTTTTAAAATATCAGGAAACCTGCACCCTGTTGACATATTCCAAGAAAAAGCAATATTAATTTCTTTTTATTGTTATTAAATTTTTAGTTCTTGAACCATGGATGCATATCATTTTACTGTTTATCAAAGGTCACATGAAATTGTGTATGAAACTAAATGCATTCTACTGGCTTCAAATTTGTAATTAGAATGGTATGTTTAAATAGAAAAATAACATTAAGCATAACTGAAGCATAACATTAAATACATAAATTATAAACAGGCAAAAATTTGCTAAAATTATTATTGGTATCAAATCACATATTCTTTGATTATTGTAGAGAACTAGAAGTAACTGATAAGGGCTGACTAAATCCTCTTTCATATGTGTCAATTTGGCATGTAAGGAGTGAAATTTCTATCCTTAACTGTTCTAAGAATTTAGAAAAATACAAAGAAAGCGGAAAGAAAAAGAAATACAAAAACACAATGTTGCACAACTTTTTATTCAAATTAAAGTGTGAAAAGTTAATTAAATAAGCAGTAAGAAAAAAAAAATGTTACTGTGTAACCACTCCATTACTATCATTATTACAGTATTAATACAGTATCAGTATTACATTACATAATATTTGAAAGCAATAAAAAGCAAAAGAAAATAAAAGCTAGGATGGTACAAAAGTACTCAGTGATCATAAGCTCTTCTGGGCTTCCAAGTACATCCATCATGCCCATGGACACTACAAACCTGAAGAGCAGAATGTTTGGATATTATTAATATAACAATTCATTTCAGAAAAGAGTCTTGATTGCTATTTAAGTATGGAAATCACTTTTTTCAAACCTTTATATTAATTATAAAATCCTTATTGAAACTCCTAGGAGCCCTCATTCTATCTTTTATTTAAATTTCTTCACAGACATATTTTCTTTATGATAATACTCAAGAATGTCTTAGCGAGGATATTGCATTTTACAAAAGCTATTTTAACATGAGCCCAGGCAGAAATTATACACTTTATTCAAGCAAATTAAAACAAGAAAACAGAAATTTGCAAGTAGTCTTAATTTCACCGCACTTTTAAGTAGGAACCTCAGGAGTAAACAAGTTGTTTCCGTAAAGCTGCCCTAAATTGAAAAGGCTCCATATGCTAATTTTAGAGGTGCTCAAAGAAACCAGACATAATTTCAACAAATCTATCATTAACACTGATTTGTTTCTCTTGGTTTCAACTGCCGCTATTAATTTCTCAGTCTGTCAATTTTTATATAAAACTAGTTTTGTCATAAAGAAAATTATGTTTTAACCCTTCTTTTTCTCCTAGTACATAGAGTTGTGGCTATAAGAATATTCTTTTTCTTAAATTGTTTGAATTATTTTCTGGTATTCATTCAGGGAAATGTCAGCTTCACTTCTGTAAGCACATGATAGTTATGGAGTCAAAGCCTAGTATTTTTAGTGTAAACACCTTGGTTCTACACCTCTTAACAAGCAGTGTTTTAAAAGAAAACAAACTTTTAACAGAGAAATTCATACAGCAGTCCTGATTCAAAGTACCTTCTCATAAGAGTGAAATAAACCATCAACATTTTTTTCAGACCCACTCCACTTTCTCTTTTCGTATCAGCTTTTTCTCTTTTGTACGTATTCTTCATACGCTTATGTGCATATATATATAAGGTATCAATATTCATTTTCTCACTCAACAACAGTCAAGGAGCTGGAATCCTTTTATTACTTTTTTTAACCTACATTCCTCATACTATGTTGTCTTAATTTAAATTGCAATTTGTCTGTGTATTGAATAAAAAATATGTAGCATTATTCCTGAGATTACTGACAAGGAATTGTGAAAAATAATGCCCAGGAGTAACACATCTCTAATAGTTTACATGAAATGCACTGTGTTTTGAGAGCATAATTCAGTCTCAACAAGATTTTCATTTGCAGCTGCTCTGAGGAGCTTTCAGCCTTTCTGTATTGCTTTATGAAATTATCTGTCAAGATATTGTCATATGTATTCCTGATTAATCATATACACACCATTTTTTCATATTTACTTTAAATTCTGCAAAATTCACTTTAACCTACCAACAGAAAAAAAAAAAAAAAAGAGCAGTAATGGAAAGTGATAAATTTAGAACCAACATAATACAAACCATATAAAGTAGTAGTTCTCCCATCATGGAAGGACTTAGAGAAGTTTAGAGAAATTGTGAGATGTTTTTTCTATGGCAGAAGGGTGAAAAAAAAAAAAAAAAGCATTTTTGACATTTTATTGAGGAGCTCAGGTCCTCCAAGAGCAAAGAATAAATATCTCCATTTATATTTGTGCTTAATAACTAAACTCTTGTCACTTTTCCTCTTTGTTAATAATTATGAAGAAGGTGACAAGGATTTAAAAGATCGTCTCAAAGTGGGTAGCACTGCCCTAAAACACAAAAACCTTCTTCCTACAGTTATTTCTGGCCATGACTGAAAGGGTCACAAACGAAGCATGAAGTAATCTTGAAATAATCTTGAATATTTAGATTCCTCATTAATTTTAAGACCCAGAGCCTTTGGTTTCTACCTCAGATAGGTGTTTCCACGATGATGTGAAGGAGGAGATTTATCCAGGACTGTACAAAAGAATAGTTTTATGTTCTTTTGAACTAGTTTGAAGTAGTCTATATGCATACTGAGGAAGAAACAATGTCTTGGATAGAGAGGAAGTGTGTATGCATCTGTGTAGAGAAAGTAGTAGGGATAAAATTGAAGCATCCTTTCCCTGATATGATAACATAATAAAAGCTTTAAATGCTGAAGCTCAGGCTGAAAAAAAGACTTGTAAGACTGCCTGTGCAAGAAAGAATCAGCTGTAGAAAGAAAATATATATATATATCAAAAAGTAAATCTGATACACATGGCTGGAACATCTATATCTAGTCTAGGAAAATACCAAGAGTCCTAGGTGAGTCAAAGAGGAAGGACCAACAGTTTGCAAAATGGAGGCAACATTATTTTTTTGAAACCAGGGAAAGTTGTTCCGCTAGTGATGAGGAAAATATTACATATCCTGATGATCTGCACAAATTAAAGTCTTTTAATGAGGGTCTGAAAATAATAATAATAATAATAATAATAATAATAATAATAATAATAATAATAATAATAATAATAATAATAATAATAATAATAATAATAATAATAATAATAATTTATCATTACATTGATAGCGATTGAGATAGCCAGGACAAAAGTATTTTCCATGACGTCAACTGCATTTTTGTAGACTAAGATAAATGACTTACTTAGCTATCTAATATCTCTGCCATGTCATTTGGTGCATGCTAATGGGTGTGTATGAATGGAAGTCTCACAGGTCACAGAGATGCTCTAATAGTAACTGAACCTGGTCCTCAAACTACAGGTGGTTTTCTTACTGTGGAAGAAAACCTAAGAAAGAGGCAATCCAGAGTATCATATCAATGCTTAGTAAGTCTGGGTAGATGCAAGGACTGAAATATAAAGCTGAATGCATGCGAACTGGAAAGAGAGAAAAGTAGAGATTGCCAATATCAAGTTTCTTATAACTCTTAGGGATATCTAACTATTGCCTAAGAAATGGAGAAACACAAAGGACATGTCCAAAACAAGTGTTTATTGATCTCATCAGTAGTCAACAGAAAATGGCAGCTCTTTTTTCTAGAGATCATGCTGAATCTCACAAATCCCTGAGCCAGTAAACAAATAGCAGTGCAATGTTCTCCAAAGCTAGCAGTATGCAAATTTCTGTAACTGTATATAACAGTAAACTCTAAAGAATGATGCTACAGCAAGACCTGTAACATGGATAAAAAAAAAAAAAAAGAAAAAAAAAGAAAATTATTAGCACTGGCAAACAGAGACTGACACTGTTCCTCAGCAATTACTAGATGAGCACTCTGATGTCAATCACAGAATCACAGAATTTCTAGGTTGGAAGAGACCTCAAGATCATTGAGTCCAACCTCTAACCTAACACTAACAGTCCCCACTAAACCATATCCCTAAGCTCTAGATCTAAACGTCTTTTGAAGACTTCCAGGGATGGTGACTCCACCACCTCCCTGGGCAGCCTGTTCCAGTGCCTCACAACCCTTTCAGTAAAGAAGTTCCTCCTAACATCTAACCTAAAACTCCCCTAGCGCAACTTTAGCCCATTCCCCCTCGTCCTGTCACCAGGCACGTGGGAGAACAGGCCAACCCCCACCTCGCTACAGCCTCCTTTAAGGTATCTGTAGAGAGTGATAAGGTCGCCCCTGAGCCTCCTCTTCTCCAGGCTGAACAAGCCCAGCTCCTTCAGCCGCTCCTCGTAGGACTTGTTCTCCAATGTACCATAATATTTTGCATTCTGTTGGTATGCTATTGGAAGTCGAAAAATTACCAAACCAAATGGAGTTCTGGCAACAGGAAATTGATTAATGCTTGATAATTGCCCAGGATGGAAGAAGTAAATTGTACAACAAACCATTTACAAAGCAGTGTTAATGCAAACTAGTGTTACAAACAGGAAAGAGGTCAGTTCAGGAGTAACATTCTTGAATACTAAGGAAATATAAAGATATGTATCTACTAGTCCTAACCCAACAGTTTTGGATACTGGGGATTTGTAAGGCAAATGAGCAACAAATAGCTGCCAGGGTCACATGCTCCCCAGAGTTTCTCCTATCACTACTGTTGGAGATGAAAAAGTGGACTAAACAATTGGCTGAACCCAGTAGAGCCTCTCTTATATAATTTTGGTCTTTAAGAACAGACAAAAGAGATAGCAAGGAACACCCACCTTGCAATCCTGACTGTAGTTTCTGAGGAAAAGGACAGTACCCAACCTTGAAGACTGAAGAAGCATGTTTTTTATTTTTTTTTTTTTTTCTGTGAAGAACAATTTGGTTACTATCTGATCTTATATATATTAAGAAAGCAGATAAAAGAGCAATAGACATCTAAGACTGTAACAGAGCTGAAGTGAGAATAAAAAAAAAAAATGAAATGGGAGGCTAATTTGATGAATAGGATCCTTGAGGAAGTATGTGCCTTTAAAGGCCATAATGGCCACATCATTATTAAAGTCTTTGTTAAGAATAAATCATGTACTGTAAAAACACAGCTCAAAAAACTTCAGCACTAAGCAAGACTAAGAGGCATTAAACAGCATGAGGCGGTAACCTGTTTTGAATATTTAAGCATCATCAGGTTACAGGAAGTGAGTTTGTTCAAGGAATCAGTCTCCTTGTGTATGACCAGAAGGCAAAATACAGCCGCTCTACTTCTGTAAATAATTAATTTAACAAGGAGACGGGGTAGTCTTATGAGTCATGGAATCCTCTCACCACTCATTACTCTAACCAGTGTGTATTAAAAAACAGCTTCCACTAAACATAACTTTGCCTACTTTTTTAAAGTCAAAACAACATTTCATTTCTAAGATTGGAATAACTTGATTTGTAGTGACAAAGATTTTATGTCACTTTAGATTTATAAGTAAAAGCAGCTGAATTAAATGAAATAAATTTGCAAGCAGAGAAACTCAGTGGCAAATCACTTCAGTGTGGCCTCAGCATGGCCACAATAGTTCTCCTGTATGTTGCATCTTATCAAATCTTGGATATCATGATATCCTTTTCTCTAAATGGGATATGATGACATCCTTGTCCCTAAATTGGAAAGACGTGGATTTCATGGATGGACTGATGAGTGGATAAGGAATTGGCTGGATGGTTGCACTCAAAGAGTTGCAGTTAATGGCTCAATGTCCAGGTGTTCCTCAAGGGTCACTATCGGGACTGTTTAATTTGTCAGTGACGTGGACAGTGAAACTGAGTGCACCTTCAGCAAGATTGCCAATGACACCAAACTGTGGTGTGGTTGACAAGCCAGAGGGAAGGGACTCCATCCAGAGGAACCTGAACAGGCTTGAGATGTGGGCCTGTGTGAACTTTATGAGGTTCAACAAGGCCAAGTGCAAGGTCCTATATCTGGACCAGGACAATCCCAAGCACAAATGCAGGCTGGGTGGAAAATGGATTGAGAGCAGCCCTGAGGAGAAGGACCTGGATGTGTTGGTTGATAAGAAGCTCAACATAAGCCAGCAATGTGCATTTGCAGCCCAGAAAGCCAACCATATCCTGGGCTGCATTAGAAAAAGCATAGCCAGCAGGTCAAGGGATGTGATTCTCCCCTTCTATTGTGTTCTCATGAAATCCCACCTGGAGTACTGCATTCAGCTCTGGTGCCCCCAACAAAAGAAGAACATGGAGCTATGGGAATGAGTGCAGAAGAGGGCCCTAAAGATGAGCAAAGGGCTGGAATACCTCTCCTGTGAAGACAAGCTGAAGGAGTTGGTGTTGTTCGGCCTGGAGAAGGCTCCAGGGAGAGCTTATAGTGGCCTTCCAGTACCTAAAGGTAGGTACCTCCAGTACCTACAGGGTAGCTGGAGAGGGACTCTGCCAGAGAGTGTAGTGGTGGGACAGGGAGTAATAGCTTTAAACTGAAATAGAGTAGATTTATATTACATATTTGAAAAAAAATTCTTTATTCAGAGGATGGTGAGGCACAGGAACAGGTGCCCAGAGAAGCTGTGGATACCATCTTAGGAAGTGTTCAAGGACAGGTTGGATGAGGCTTTGAGCAACCCGGCCTAGTGGGGGCTGTCCCTGCCCATTGTAGGGGGATTGGAATTATATGACCTTTAAGGTCTCTTCCAACCCAAAGCATTCTATGATCTTTGTGGATGGATTCTGCACAAAGCCCTCTCAAAATCACAGGAGCTATGCATACCTCTGGAGTCCACCCAGGTTGCTGATCTCTAGCCTAAAAACCAAATCTTACACACACCAAAAATGAGTTCAATGTGAGAAAAATTATTCCTGCATGTCTTAAGAGACAAAGGAGATGATCCTTATATTAGGAAACTAGTAGCAAGGACTGATAAGCACAAATCCAAGGAGCAGATAGATAAAGATCACTTACAAATCTCAATAAATTATGGAAGAACAAAGAAGTTTTTGGACAACTCAGCTGGCTATAAATAGTGACAAAATACACTTATGATGAATGTGGATTCCCTAAGAAGTTTTTAATGGTAGCTAGACAACTTGTTTATCCAAAAAGGGACTAATTATCACTATTCCAGAAATAACTTATATTCTGCTCCTTTTTGCTTTTATACTATTGCTTACATTTCATAAAATAAGCATGGAAATTTAGTTTTAGTTTAGGTATGTAAAGGACAAATCACATGTTGAGATTTAACTATTATAAAACATTTCACAAATGGGATAGCATATATACAAAAATATTTTAGCCGTTTCAGCAACTCACCCTCTCTAAAAAATATTTGCTCTATGACTGGTAAAAGCCACTTACAAAATCTGAGAAAATAAGGTTTCTAAGGTATATTTAATTACATCAGTAAGAAACATCAAATAGTTTTTAAAAGACATGCTAAAAAACCACTGCCATAAAGATTTGTGTCTGCCTAACTGGTAGGTCTAGACTCATTAAATGTCAAAATACTAACTCTCTCTTATTTTCAGAACACAGAAATGTATATTTTTCATGTCACAAATGCCAGAGGTGAAAAGCAATTCAATTCCAAGCTGGCATGATATTAAAAAGAACTGCTGCAGAAATTTCAGGAACAACAAACCCACTTCAGGCCTAAGGGAAAGCCTGCAGAGAAGTGTCCTTACTAAAATTTAAAAAGAGAGGCTTTGAACTACAGCATGGAAACAAATATGGACATTTTCTGTGAGCTTTTTTTTTTTTTTTTTACAGTGCACCTTTTCTTTAAAAAAAAAGAAAAAAAAAAAAAAAGAAATGGAATAGATTATTCCAAAACCAAAATAAGGTCCTGGAACTAAGAAATAGAAAGCTCACAGGACCAAATATGTTTAGGCTTTTCCCTTCATGTTTAGCTTCAGTTTTGCCTAAGAAAATGTTATCCTTTTAGATCAATAAATCTTGGTAATGGCCTCTGCAAAAGTCAATTTCCACTTTATTCTATACAGTAGGGAATACAGTATGAGAGACTCAAAGATTTATAAAGCATATTGCAAGGTTGGGAAGAACCGCAGGTTAAGTGCAGATCTTGCCTCTTGAAACTTCAAAAGGCAGTGAAAGAGGAATGAAGGAAAATGAGGGCCAAAAGGAGACACTGATTGAAATGACTGATTTAGGGTCTTCCTTCTTAAACTGAAGGTCAGAAAAGCCTACCAGTGCTTGATTAGGAAAAGAACCCTGAAGTAGGTTTGAAGCTGTAATAGTCATCTTTTTTTTTTTTTTTTTTTTTTTTTTTTAGGAGTCTTTAAAGTACTAGTCACCACTAGTACAGCTGAAGAGCAACAGCCAGCTATGTGATGATTTACCAAAATGAATAAAAGGGCTTCATAATCTAACTTCAACCTAAGATAAATAATTGACATGTCTACTTCCTTTGACATATCAAGGTGTGTCTAAGAATATTAAGAACCTTAACAACAGCAGAGAGATTCAAAATACTGTTAACACAACTGTCAAAATACAGTTCAAAATCAGCTATCAAATTCAACCAACAGCGCAAGACTAATTTTGTGGTATATACATACATACATTGTGATATAACATACAAATACATTTCACCTGATGTTTTCATGCAGGATGGAAAACGACTTCACATAACCACAGAAAAGCATAGTCTTGGGTCCCCCCACATATGGAGAGAATGGTCTTGTAAGCAAAATGCTTTGCAGTTAACCTTGGAAGACCAACTGTCCATACAATTTTATCACAGTCTACCTGACAGAGTTTTGGCACAGTTGCTTAATCTGTGCAAATGTGCCTCTCAGGCACATTTGGAGATTATTTCTGGACAGATCAGGGAGAGGAAGGAGTATATGTGAGACCACATGCCTTGGAGTGGAAAGAGAGTTTAGCTGTAAAAATGTACAATGTGCCACCCACTCTGGATCAGAGAAAAGGCTCTGGACCTTTTATTTGCTAGTGCTGGTGAACAGTAGTGATAAAAGAATAAGGACAGCATCACACAAAGCAGAAAAAGTAGGATTTTCCAGATTTTAAACTGCATGTACTCTGAAGACTACCTCTCTCCAGAAGACCATGTGGAGAGTACCCTCATACGTGTGGCACCTTGGGTAACTAAAGGAAGTGGAGATTTGCAGAAAAGGCAGTAAAGCAGAGCTACACAGCTGAAGGTAGAGACTTAGGCTTGTAGCTGGGCAGTTGAAGGTTGAGACCATAAATAAATTAATAATGTTAGATAAAATAAATGTTGTTGTTGTTGTTGTTTGTTTGTTTGTTTTTACTTTAATAAAAACACTTTAATTTTTATTTTTAATTTTAATCAAAAAGCGCATATCTTATTACTTCTTGCTAATCCTAAATGTTTATTGCCAAGGCAAAATTTTAATTGAGACCAGAATTTATTAGTGTGATGTGATATATATTACCATAAATTTAAGAAGGGATTGGACTGTGCACTTAGTCACATGGTCTGAACTTTTGGGTAGACCTGTGCGGTGTCAAGAGTTGGACTTGATGATCCTTAAGGGTCCCTTCCAACTCAGGATATTCTATGATTCTATGATAAAGGCATTAAGAACCGTTATTCCACAGAGCTCTTAACAAGGCTTCTTGATGGCTCTCCAGAATAGTTTTGTGGACCATGCTTTATGCAGGCAGGCTTTTAGGAAAGCATCCTGAGTGGCTATTCAAGGCAGAGAACAGCAAAGAACTTAGAAAAGGGAAAACAGAGTCTTATTTTAGGATTTGTACTTCATGATCCTTGTGGGTCCCTTCCAACTCAGGATATTCTATCATTCTGATTCTATACTATGAAGATAGTGTGTAGTCACGTCTGGTTTCATTTCTTACTACAAGGAAAGAAATATAACTTGATAACCATGATAAACTGACTGAATACCACTAGCAAAGTACACCTTATTATTTTTGCTAATTCACAGAGTGTTTGTGATAGGATTGTGTAAAAAAATATTAGCCAGAAGGTGGAAAGGAGAAGCTGTTAACTCAACAAGAGTAGTATTCTTAAAGAACATGCCAGTCTGTCCTGATGTTTGTTGAAGTTGTCTGAACTCTAATTTACTAATTTAATAAATTTGTTAGTTTAATAATTAATTAAAAATAACTAAATTAAATTTATTAATTTAATAATACAAGCTGCATTAGCCACTGCTGTTTTGGAGCATAACTTTCTACTGTTTTCCTTTGTTAGGCTGTTAGAATGCATTCTGTCACTTTGAACATCTCATGCTCATTCTTCCTTACTCTAACTTTGTAAACCACAATTTTCTTCTAACCAAAACATAATATTTAGGCACCCTATTTTTAATATTCTCGTTATATTGTATATTAACAAGAACAATTTTGTCACTCAGCTGAAGCTAAGCCATTTGATCAGCTAGCATCTTTTCAAGAGGTGTAGAATCTATAAATTACTTTAGATATGACCCTGATGTCATCAGACTTCATTGAGGTGAAGAAACATCTGGTTAATTCTAAAATATGTATGGAAAAAATATTTACCCTACAGATGACATTCAGAATTATGCTCCAAGTTTTGAGCATATATTTAATTGTTTCCAAAGCGTATCAACAATTTTTTTTTTTTTGCTTCTTCTTTTTTTTAACTTACTTAAACAATAATAAAGTCATGCACATATTTTCTTTCTTCTTTGGAAACAATATTCCAGTTTCAGAAGTAGGATTTGGAACATCTACTCTTTCTGGAAAAGCATTTTTAGGAAAGTATAATTTTGCCTGGTTTCAGAATCCATGTGGTCTAGTCAGTACCTGCAGTAAACACTGGGCAAACTCTTCTGCTCAATTTGATAAAACCAAATCAAGAGAAAATCCAAATTTAGGTGTCATAATGTCGCAAGCAGGAGTGTCCTTCTACCCTCACATGGCTCCCCATTCTGACTGATGCTTTGGGAATGCAAGGCAGGCAAACTCACAGGTCGATGCTGAAAGGTATGACCCTGCTGGCCCCATATTTTGAAACATGCCAGAAGCCTGTGTACAAATACCGCTCTTTTCCTTACTTCACAAATTTCAGCAGTTTAACAAGTCCCTGAAGTGAAACAGAATGCAAAGCCTCATCCAAAGCATCAAAACAAGAAGCTAGAGGCCCTCTGGAGATCTGCAGCCCGCCAGTGCCTCCATTCTGCTGATCTCATCTAAGCTGTGCTGAATGAAGGTCAATCTTTCAATTAATGCTTATTTCACTGTCACAAATTGCTTTTCCTTTTTTTTTTTTTTTTTTTTGAATTGATATGATATTGGAGATTTATTTGTTTTTTGATATTAATAATTTAAAAGTTCCATCTTTATTTCCTTATCCAATAGCCTGCTTTAAAGCATAAGTGGAGAATACTAATAGGGCTACTTTCGCATGGGAGAGGCCAATCTAAGAGAGAATACCTATAATAAGGTTCAGCATGAAGCACAGGTAATCCCTAGGTACATTGTGATATTTGATTTGATTTGTGGTCTCTTGCAAAAGAGGCAAAAAAACATACTTGAACCTGATAAATGTGGTGTAAGAAAAGCAAAAATGTCTATTGGTCAGAAAACACAATTACACTCAAAGGGATATGTCACCTTAAGAAGGAATATTTTCCATATCTAACTTATTTTTAACAACTGGACAAGAGGAAGAGACAGAGAAAGGGCAGATTTAGATGACTTAGATGACTCTCCAAGCTTCTTCTGCATTGTCTGTATAAGGCAGTATAATAAAGGTTTGTAAAAAACAAAATATTCCCAGTAAACATCGTAGTAAATACCAGCAGGTTTGGAGTGGTTTAATTAAAACACTACTATCAGCAAGTTTTGATAAACTTTTCAAGAGACTAAAGAATTAAATGTATATATGTATCTCTTTTTTTTTTTTTAATTATTATCGTAGGTTTTCCTGGGGACTGACTATATTTTTAGGTATAGGTAGATAGTGCCTAAAATAATGGGACCCTCTACATGCTCATCTCCAGTAGACTTCCATGCCTTCCTTTCTGGCTTCAGATACATTGTAATATGTGGATATTAAAGCACAAAATTCCTAGTGGGTACATACTGATACATCTAATAGTGTAATTTTATTATTTCTTTCTTTTTAGGTCTAGCTTTCTTGTCTGCAAGCACAAACAATTCTTTCTAATATTTAATGTCCTTTTCTGATAAGGTCTTCAGTGCACTCATCAAATAAGGGCTCTAGTTTCTCTCTAAATCAGCTTCCTAATTATTGGGTTTTCCATTTAGGAAGCCACCAGCTACATCTTCCACATGAAAAGGACTTCCCCACTATTTGCATAGTTGTAGCTTTTTGAGTGAAGATAGAAGTAGCTGAATATCAGTGAGACTAGTTGCAGGTGGACTTGATGATCCTTGTGGATCCCTTCCAACTCGGGATGTTCTATGATTCTATGAAAATTGGTACAACAGTATCATCTCACAGAGCATGTGAAGGGGATCCTAGAAGTAAGAAAACCTTCTGGAGACAACAAATGAAGGAAAGATAACTATGATTTGCATAGCTGGACTGTCAGACTTCCCAATTTTAACTACCCCCTATTCAAATCCTTTTTTTCCATGGAAAATATTTTAAACTGGGCAAACAGCTACATGTTTTATGTTCATGAATCTCATAACACAGCTGGTGATGATACAGCATATCCTAACTGCACATAGGACTAAAGAAGTCACATACCTCAAAAGTGAGATGTCATGTCCAGTAGAATGCCAGTCTTGCCATTCCTAGGGTGAGCCAATATATTTTTCAGTTTTCGAGTAAAATCAGTGACAACATTAACCATGGCTTTTTTTAACTAATGAATGTGTGTTTTCAGGACAAGGCTAAAAAAAAAGGAAAAAGTATTTGAAAAAAATGACTGTGTAAAGACATACTTCATATCTTGGTGTCACAGCTTGAAACCTTAAATCACTAAAGGAAATGAAATGACACTGCTTGTCCGATGTTCCAGGTGAAAGTGGCTGACAGAAGGACTTCATCTCACACACAACCCATGTTTAAACAAACGCACAGAAAAGTCTTGCACTAATCTTTCTTGTTATCACCAGAACTGAAAATGCTACTCTTCCTTTCATTCTCTTCAATATACTGCAAGCTGCTCTAAGCTTTTCTCATTAACCTCTCTTTTCTCTACTTATCAGCATCTTTTCCACATTGTTGGGGCCATTTTCCAAACAATTGTTGGAGGGGAGGGGAAAAGCCAAAGCAATAATGGGCTCAGGGTCACAATTGAAACTGCTGCCTATAATAAGCAAACCTGAAACAGTAAACTGAGAAAGAGAGAGGAAAGGAGAAGGAGAGAAAAGAAAACGCTGACTAGGTCAGGGGTCAGCTCTCTGATCTCATTGTCAGCACCTCTGCCTTTTGCGTTATGGAATTTGTCTTTCATTACCCTGTCTGCCACTCCTGTCAATGTGCCCTGAAAAGGCTCCTCAATAGGAAATTGTGAAGTTCTGGTTGAGGTAACAGAGGGAACTGCCCTCTGAAGCTGGAATGTGACTCACCACACTGGCTGGGTGCTGATCTTGGCATCACTGAACCAAGCACTGGTTCAGTGCAAGATAACACAGGCAGGGAATCCCTGCTGCGAGAAGTAATATGTGACTATAATATGCAAGTCCTTTGGGTGCTGCAAAGATAAACTACAGAGGAAAACCTACTAGTATTTTTTTATTATTTTTTTTCACCAAGAGGAAAAACAAAATGCTCCTCCAAGCCAGAAGATGAGGTAAAAAGAACACTCTACTGGAACTTTATGCATCGCATGCCATCAGGATATCTGATTTATTACCTCTAAATTCCTTCCTTTATCTGACTGGGGATTTCTATCACAGCTAAAAGAGTTATAATCTCCCTGACATTTGTACTATATCCGCTCATACTGAAGGTCTTTCCAACTGAATAGTCAATTATCATTAGCATTGCTGAAGGCCCCAAGGAGAAATTTTATTAGGTACAAATTCACAAATGCTTCCTTTGTCCAAATCAAAACATCTGTCTACTAGCATCCCATTTGAAGTATTCCATTTGACGTCACATTTTCTTTTGGTGTTGGTTTATCCTTCAATTTTATATACAGTGTGTACTTAAATACTTTTATTTTTATTTTAATTTAAACACCTTTCTTCTCAGGAACTGGTGTAATCTCTTGAAATTCATGATGTAAAACCTAAAATAAGTTATATCACTAAGGATCTTATAATATCCTCCTCTGGAAATATTGTCTGGAAATAAGGATTACACATCCACTCTGTTTCTGGAGTTCTGGAAATCTATAATTAAAGCATTTTTGTTTTAAAGTTTTTCTTTCAGACACTACCTTTAGACAGCAGTGAATTTCAAGACCTCAGTGTCTTTACAAGCAAAGATAGACATCTGAAATAAAGCTTATTCTCTGCCTACTTCTATTCATAAATGTATTAAGATGTGTCTCTTCTAGCTGCAAAACATAGAAGCAACAATTGTCTAAATATCATCCAAAAGAGCTGTGGTGTGGCTCATTGAATCCTACCCAATACAATTTTTACTTCCTATACAAGCAGAAACTTACTAAGGAGAATACTGCCACTTCCATAACTTGTTTTTGAAAGTCCAAAAGTCTAAAGCAGTCCAAAGGTGTCTTCCTTGTTCAGCCTTTCCACTTTAAGAAAGTATTCTGATATCATTACGTGTAGGATGATTGTTTTCCCTGAAGTTCCTGAGTCTAGACTGGGGAAAGATAACAATAATAGATTGATCTACATCAAACTTTAAAATGACTGGGTGTAGGAATTGGAATGATGGGAGGAAGAAGGGGAGGGGGAGGTGATTGTTCTGAATTGTTCTTGGAATTAGCACAGTTAGTACAGTCTACAACTTCCTCGTAAGGGGGTGTCGAGAGGCAGGAGACCTTTTCTCCATTAACACTAGCGACAGGACCCACGGGAACGGGGTTAAGCTGAAGCAGGGGAAGTTTAGGCTTGACATCAGGAGGAAGTTCTTCACAGAGAGAGTGGTTGCACACTGGAACAGGCTCCCCAGGGAAGTGGTCACTGCACCGAGCCTGACTGAATTTAAGAAGAGATTGGACTGTGCGCTTAGTCACATGGTCTGAACTTTTGGGTAGACCTGTGCGGTGTCAAGAGTTGGACTTGATGATCCTTAAGGGTCCCTTCCAACTCAGGATATTCTAGTAAACTGTCAAATTACCCTAAAATCTATTTAAATTAACAGCTTAAAAAGGGACATGGGATATTCTCCATGATGGGAAAATTGAGACAGGATTTCTTTATCTATAAAGTATGTATACTAGTTCAATAAGAAATGAATTTTGGCTCATCCTATGATATTAGTTTTGCATGAAATCAAGTTAGATAACCCCAATGATTCTTTGTAGCCCTGTGAACCCCAGAAAGGAATACAGGACATGGTACAACCTGTATTTTTATTTTTTCTTTAATTTTTCTGAAAAGAAGGTTTCTCAGTTACTGTTTGGACTTCACGGGAAATCCTTGAAGATCTTCTCATAGCTCGCCATCTCAGTTGCATCTAAATATGGACTATCAACTACACGACAGAAATGAAAGCTTGAAAATTAGTTGTGTACTACTATCTATACTTTCAGAAGTATAATTGACGGAGACTGGTCATCACTAAGACAAGAAGTACTGCTTCCCATAGCCAGATGTGTTTGGCAAAGCTCGGTATCTGTGGAGGCATTCATAGTAATGACTTCAGGGGCACTGATGTATAATGAATGTAACTCTGTTCCTGAGTTCATTTGGAGGGTGATGCAATGCACACAGAAACCTCATCATGTCCATGTGCCCCAATTCCCACCCTCTCCACTGATGAAAGCAATCTATATTGCCATCATGAAGTAGTACAAAACTTTGATAAAGTGATCTTTGGAATGTGGAGAGTTATCTTTTTCCTTTCCTATGTACTTTTGTGGATACAGGGAAACGTAATAGAGCATCTTAGGGAAAAAAACAAACAAACAAACAACAACAACAACAACAACAAAAACACAACAAAACAAAACAAAAAAAAAAACACTTGAGCCATTTATTTATGTCTTACTGGTAGGTAAAAAGCCTAACTCTTCTTACTGACTCAACAACTGTATCAATTCAGTCCACAGAACTGAATTTTACCCACAGCAATCCCACTAGTCAATTTACCAACAGATGTTGTTTTACAGGGAGATCTATTAAATTAATTTGTCCTTCATTAAGAGACACTATGTTATAAAGTTTCCCTGATAGCTTTCCAAAGCACACCCACTCCCAATTTGGTTGAAGTTCAGTCTTTGTTATAATGTACAAAATACTTGGCTGCTAACAAAAATATATAGAAAGCAAGAAACACTTTTTAATTAATATAAAAGAAGTAGTTGTATTATTAATAGTGGTACTGGGAAAAGGTCAGTTTTATTTTTCCCCCTAAATTATTATTATATGTCTCCCACTGCTGGCATATTCTTTGAAATAATTGTCCTTTTTCCAAAATGTAATGGATACATTTACCCTCTATACTTTCCCTTTATGAGCATTTATAAGCCTCACTGCACATACTTTATCCAACAGGTAAAGTTCTACCTTATAAAAAAGCAATTTAGCTTTACAGATTTGGCAATACTGAACACTTAGTTAAATGAAAGGTGCCTCACTTATGGAATGGCATATCTGAGAGGGCTTGTAATCAAAGCCTTAAGTCAGTTTAAAACCACCATCCAGCACCCTACTTCAATATGGATGCACACTATTGCTTTTGGCATAGCCTCATATTGGTGAGTGGCTGGAAATCTTCGTGTACATGCTTCAATTTAGATGGAGAAAATATGGCGTATATCTTCAGGATGAATTTCTATTTGAAACTGTGTTTCTTTGTATAAGAAAACATTTCGACAGAAATTTAATACATTATTTAGTCAAGTCTTTAAGATACATTTCTTTCCAAAATAACAGACTTCAAATGAGATAAATTAAAAAGTAATTAAATGTTGTATTTTATAATGCTAATGAGATTAATATTTTATAATAACCTTAGGTTATACTATTTTTAAGGTGGCAGAAAATAAAATATGCAAACACTAGGACATTTGAGGGTCAATTTATCAGCTATGCCTACAGTCATTTTTATAAGAACATTAACTGATTGACTTTAAAAGTTAATCTGTTAAACAGAATAAAAATCCTTTTCACGACTTTAACCTTAAAATAAAACTCCTTTATTTTCATTTAGTGCACAGTAGTTTGAGGTATTTTGAAAAGCTCTGCAATTCTTATTATTATTACTATTATTTAGTGTTAATTTAAAAGTAATGTAACTTTATTTTACTCTAAATGACTCCTGGTGTGTATGTTTTTTGTTGTTTTCTGGCTTGTTTGTAGTTTGGGGCTGTTTTGTAGTTTACTGACAATTTAATTCAAAAAAGAACAGATGATCTTAGATCTTACTCTTCAAGTAAGCTATCTTCTCTTACTATTGAAATGTTCCCTAAGATATCCAAATGTCTTTTAGCTTATTTGTCAAGATATAACAAAGCTGAGGAAATTTCTGACAACTCTCTGTTATTGTATTTTGTAAACAACTTATCTTAACATTTCTTTAGAGCTCTTGTCACCCATAATCCTCTCTTGTGTACCACTGACAGAGTGACCTTCATACTCACTGGCTCATCCATCATACAATGAACTTTTCACTCTACACCATGCTCATCCTTTCCTAGAAAGGAAAACCTTTGTCCACATCTCACTTTACCATTCACTACAGATTCTGTACTTGTGCAAATGTGTATCATAAATGAAAAAAGAGGAAGTGGAAAAGGACTGATAGTTCAGCATCTTTGAAAGTTAGTGCAGATACCTTTAAAGCACATCTATCATTCTCATTTGCAGTATTTTTGCTGATAAGCCACCTCCATTTGTGCTCCCCCCAATCGACAGAAGCTACCTAGTGAATCAGTAACAGTGCAAAACTGATTGCCATTTGCCATTGCTCTTTGCCTGGACTGCAGGATGCTCCGTGTGTTTGCTTCATGCCCAAATTTAAGAAACCCAATAAAAAGAGATAATTTTTTAAATCACAAGCAAAATTTTTAAATAAACCATGTTAAAGAACACAGATAAAATTATTTTTATATTATATATATATTAATTATTAATTACATTAATATATTAATTTAATATTATTTTATATTTTATATATATATTAATTGGTAAAATTTGTTTTCAAACTTGCTACAACCAAGGACAAAGGATTAACACTGTGGACAAATTTATGTACAAAATCTTGTGTACTCCAGCCCTGAAACGTTTCTCCAGAGAACAGGTTAACACAATCCATTTCAGTGCAGTTCTATGCACACTTAATTTATATTTTATTTTTATTTATATTTATATTTATATATATATGTTTATATAAAATATAAATATATTATATATTTATATAATTTATATTTTATATTTTTCTCTAGTTTTATCGATATGATTGTGACATTTGACTAAAACTTAACGCTCACCTCTCCAACTGCTTATTCTTTATGCATGTAGAACCAGCATCTTTTTTATAATATCAATGACTTTGCTGTGTCCCTGGAAAGAAAACTAAGAAATGCTTACTCTTTAGTTGGCATAATGACATGGAATTGCATGGCGGTTTTACTCAGGTGGGTAGCTGATTTCTACCACAACCACTCTTTCACTCCCCCTCCTCAAAGAAAAAAGGGGTAGAAAATGGAATGAAAATGGCTCAAATGTTGAGATAAGAACAATGAGATTGCTCAACAGATATCATAATGGGCAAAACAAACTCAGAGCAGAGAGACTAGTAAAATTTATTGCATACTACTAACAAGCTAGAGAAATGAGTAACAAAGGAAAAAAACAAAAACACCTTCCCTCTTCCACCTCCTCCCCACAAATGGCACAGGAGAACGGGAGAATGGGGATTGCGGTCAGTCTATAGCACTTTGTCTCCACCACTGCTTCATGGTCACTCTCTTTCCCTGCTCCAACATGGGGTCCCTCCCATGGGATGCCGTATTTCACAAACTGATCCTGCCATGGGCCTTCCACAGGCAGCAACTCTTCAAGAACTGCTCCAACATGGCTCTGTACCACTGGGTCCATCCATCAGGAGCCCACTGCTCTATCACAAGCGGCAGCTCCCCCCAAGCCCCCTACTCTTGCGTGGGCTCCTCGCCATAGGCTGCAGCTGTGGCCCAGAGTCTGCTCCTTCAGGGGCTCTCCATGGGCCACAGCCTCCTCCAGGCTACATCCACCTGCTCCACCTTGGTCTCCTCCATGGGCTGTAACGTGGAGATTGGCTCCACTGTGGGACCCATAGGCTGCAGGGGGACAACGTGTTTCAGCATTGGCCTCTCTGCAGGCTGAAGGGGAACTTTGGCTCCAGTACCTGGAACACCTCGTCCCCTTCCTTCTGCACTCTTCTTGGTGTCTGCAAGGCTGTTTCTCAGTCCCAGCTGCTGTTGAGCCACATTATTTTTCCTTTCTTAAATCTGCTCTCACAGAGGCTCAGACAACATTTCTTATTGGCTTGGCTCTTGGCAGTGTCAGGTCCTTTTGGATCCATCTGAAACTGCCCTTATCTAACATAGGGCAGCTTCTGGATTTATCTTACAAAAGCAACACCTGCAGCCCTGCACTACCAAAACCTTGCATGTAAACCCACTATAAACAGAAGTAGATTGTTGAATTCCTGTGACTTTTCATTGTTTTCCCACTAGTTTTATAGATTTTATTTTTTCCTGAGATTTCCAGAAAATTAAAATAGCATGCATGTATTCATTCTTTTACATTATATATAAAAGAATAAATCAGGGAAATACCTCAAATTCAGAAAAGGGGAAGAGAATTGATCTGTATTTAATGATAGCAAGATATATAACGTGCCCTATAGAAGTACGTATACATATAGAAAACTAAGTATTGGCACTGGTGGGTCAGTAACATTGACAGATAATGAATGTAAGTAGACTTCCTTATGTTTAAAGCTTTGCTTCTCTTGCTTCATGAAGGTAGAATTGGACTTCCAACATTTTATATTTTTTATTTGTTAACATAATCAAGAGCCAGCAATTTTGCACTAAAAGTCCAATTTACAAAAATATTGTAAAATTATTATAAATTCTTACAAAAAAATAATCATCCTGAAAACAACAACACCAAGAGACTAAAATCTGTGTGGAAATATTAGGTTACAGATGCTCTGTGAACATTTTTTAATTTCTGTTTTCATTGAAGGTGACAGAGCCTTTCTACTTTATGTTCTAGACTCCGTTGGTTTGCTAATCCCAGAATCATGGACTCGAACCATCTCTCTGTACTACTTAAAAATAAAAAATAGCAATAATAATTTGAATTCGAGTATGCATGTTTGTCAGAGGCTGTTTTGTTTGTTTGTTTGTTGGTTTTTAGTATCACTCCTTCCTCTTTGGTCTGCTGTATATGGACTTCCTAAGGCTTTGTGATATATACTTGAGGTACTCCTTTCTCCTTTTATGGCTAAATTATATAACTGGGCTTGCTACAAGTTCATAATAAACCACAATAAACCATGACAGAGATTTTCAGAGTTAGAGCCACTAAGTAAAGTAAAATAATGTAAGTAAGCATCCAAAACCTACAAACACCTTTGAAACATCTCTTTAGACTGCAGTTTCTTAGGTCTAAATCCCACGTTATTGTTTCAGTGGGATGAAGCTGCTATTGTCCAGACAACAGAGGTATCTCTTATTAGTAGTTGAACCCAAGGCAGATGATATTTCTTGTTTCAACAATGTACTGCCAAAATAGACATGATCTGGTGGACATCAAGCAACTAGTACCTGTAAGAGGAGTAGGTCTGATTCTTCTCTTCAAGACAACAACCACATATACCCAAATAAATGTTCACCTGCCAAACTTTCAGGATCCACCTCTGAGACTCAATACAATACTGTAAATCAGTTTTATTTCTCATCAATGTAGTTGTGGTTAAGTGTCAGGATTACCTTCCCAATATGTAAATACAACAATAAGACATTATAAAAGTACTGTGTATCACCTAACAACAAAATCTGCTTGACAATGTCAACAAAACCATCAGCTACTGAGTATGTTAGTTTAATTGTTGAAATGTCTTTTTAACTAATACACATCATGAAGTACTTTATCACTGTGTTTCCATTCACTTACACAAATTGCATGGAGGGTGAACAATGGATAAAAATGAAAAACTGAAGGAAAAGACTTTGACAGAAGACAGTTTTAAGCAAGAAGGAAAACCTCTTGTAAGGAGAGAGCACTGCACCAAACAGGAAGAGTTAATACTGTATTTGCTGTTTTTCTGCCTTGTCTCTCAATCTTAAGTCAGCTGAGCAGCAGCTTCCTTAGTGTGAAAAAACAGGGGGAGGTCAGGCGGAATGACCTCCTTGTTCTGTCTCCCAGTGGTCTGCTTCCCATTTGCTACACCTTTTGACATCCTTAAGTAGATATCTCTTTAAGTGTTCAGCCAGTAAAACAAACTGAAGGGCGAGCAATGGTAGGAGGGCAGGGGAAAGAAGTGTAAACTATAAGGCTCAAATTGGATATAAGGCACTTGCAACCTGTAAACACTGTACATGTATCTTACTTCTTCAGCCATGGACAAACATAGCCTCTTCTGCATATTAAAAAAAATACTTATTTAAAGTTTACTGCTAAACTACAACAGTTTTCAAATGGTCCCTGTCACAGACCATCTCTCAGGAGAAATAGGTCATGTTTCAAATTAAACTCCTCAGTTATATTTCACAGATTCTATTCAGATTTGTTGATTCAGAAGTGGTATTTTGGAAGTTATTGAAAGTAACTTGACCAATGAACTGAAGAGTGAGGAATGTTGGTGTGTACTGTACTTAATGAGTCCATTTAATATATATTTGAAAAATAAATTCATTGAGTAGTTCTGGAGGAACATACATGAGATTTGTGATAATGGAATCTATGGCTTTGAGAGTAGTGTTTCAATACTGTTATGGAGATGTTCCAGAATTCTACAAAATTTTTAAGAGATTATTTCAATTTGCAAATTATACATTTCCCATCTCTTGTCATTATCTATTAATTAACCAGTTAAAATATTATGCTATGAAAATAAGTTCTTAAATAATCATCAAATGCGACCCAAGCACTTTAAATAATCTTGAATATAAAGTTCATCATTCCAGACTCATAACACTATAATTAGGTATACATGTATATTTTTCTTTCATGTTTAATTCCTTTGAATGATTTTTTGTGTGTGTGTTAATTTTAAAAAGCAAAATTGTGTTTAATTATCTTTTTCTGAATTTCACTGTGCAGCTCCCCACCCTACACATTTTAAAGCAACTTTCCAAGTAGAAAATCTATATTTTTTTCAATAAAATTCCTACCAAGAAGAAATCTCGTGGTAAACATAGTATTAAATTATTATTTATATCAGTTTAATGTGTTATTTTCTATTGTTGCATATATAGTAGTGTTTGTGAAATTCAAACTATATAAAAGTACTGGGTCAGGCGAAAAAAAAAAAAAGTATTAAGTTATTACTTTTTGTCAATTAGGTGAGCAAATATGAATGATAATACCATTAATACTAAGATATCTGACTTCAGATATGCTAATACTAAAAGAATTCAGAAAAAGTCAACAATGTCACTATATTTTAAAAAGTAACTAATTCACATCCCAGAGATCACCTAAAACATGTTATCATATCAGAATATAAATCACATACCATTGTGACCCAGCCTTACCCAAAACAGAGAAAGTTAAGACATCTATCAAATAAGCAGCACAGAAATCTGACCTGAGGAAGGGTAGACTGTACCCTGAATAACACCTCCTCATTTCCAGACAGAACTCAGGTTCCCCCTCAACAAGTCTTTGCCTAACCTGAGATAACTAGATAAAACAAAATTTTTTGTTTGCATTGTGAAATTATAGAATCATTAAGGTTAGAAAAGATCTCCAAGATCTTTCAGTCAAACCATCCCCCCTATGACCACTGTCACCCACTAAACCATGTCCCTAAGCACCTTAAACACCCCCCCAGGGACAATGACTCCACCACCTCCCTGGACAATGTTCCAACGCCTGACTACTCTTTCCAAGAAGAAATGTCTCCTAATTTCCAAACTAAACCTCCCCGGCGCAACTTGATTATTCCCTCTTGTCCTATCGCTAGTTGTCTGTGAGAAGAAGCCAACCCCCAGCTCCCCACACCTTCCTTTCAGGTAGTTGTAGAGTGTTATAATGTCTCCTCTGAGCCTTCTCCTGACTAAACTGCCCCAGTTCCCTCAGCTGTCTCAAGTGTTCCAGATGGTTGACCAGCTTCATGCCACTCTTTGGACACATTCAAGAGTCTAGATGTCTTTCTTATAGTGAGGGTCCCAAAACTGAACACCTCAAGGTGCCTCACCAGAGCCGAATAAAGGGGGGTGATAACCTCCTTGGTTCTGCTGGCTACACTATTCCTGATATAAGCCAGGATTCCGTCGGCCTTCTTGGCCACCTGGGCACACTGCCAGATCACGTTAAGGCAAGCATTGACCAACATCCCCAGACCCTTTTCCTCTGCACAAACTCTCCAGCCACTCTCCCCCAAGCCTGTAGTACTGCATGTGGCTATTGTGAACAAAGTGCAGGACCTGGCACTTAGCCATGTTGAACCTCATCCCAGTGGCCTTTGCCCATTGATCTAACACGTCCAGGTCCTTCTGAAGTGTTTTCCTACCCTCTGGAAGATCAACACTTGCCCCTGACATGCACTGGAAAATATTATAGGCCTGAATACTCTGTTTCTTTCTCTGAAGTTAAATTTCTGGAAAATAATATTTGTGACAAAAGGTCCTACCTGGATCTTCAGAAAACATTTTAACAAACCTTATTTTTTCAGAAATATTTTTTTTTTTTTTTTTTTTTTTTTTCAGCAAAGCATTTCTACAATGACACGTGGTTTAAGAATGTTCTTAATAGAAGGATTGCTGAGTTTCATGGCTGTGTGGTTAATTTGGATGCTTTGAAACAGTCTTCTTTAGGAAAAACACTTACATGATTTTTGTTTGTTCCGTGAAACCAAGCAGATGCATCAGCATAATACTGCTGCTGACCTACTAAGGCCTTCCAAAAGGAAAGGTGTTTTATCTCTGAATCAGCTCATGGCTGCTAAAATGGGGTTACTCAGGATCTCACATGTGGACAGAGGAAGCACAAAACTTCCCCTCAGTATGCAAACATACCTCTAGAATCACATTCATTTCGTTCTCACGGTATAGACAGCCTTAAACAGTCTCTGCCTACACTTTATTCTCCAGTTGATTATTTCTCTTAGAAATATCAGTTTCTGGAGAAAGGTAGAAGAATGGAGGAATCAGACCTCACGTCCTTAAAAACTGCTCATGAACTTCTGAAATTATAGAGCGTGATGTAGAAAAGTTAATGACAAGATAAATAATCTAAATACTGCTGTTGAAACTGCCCCCAAAGTATTTAAAATCATTTTTTATTGTGAACTGCCTTTCATTTTGTTTGTATTAAAAGGATCAGTTTAGGTTATGTTTACTTTTTAAACTTTTCATGATGACTCAATCACAGAATTTTTTTGTGGGGGTCCAGATTTAAGAAATGAAATTTCCTTGCACATTTAGACAGTTCTTTTATACATATTTTTATCAAAATGTTTTGTTTGCTTGTTTGTTTTTAAGGAGAAAATATGTTAAGGCAAATTTACATAAGGGAGACACCAGTAACTTTTTTTTTCCAGTGTTTAACACATTTCTTAAACCAGTCTTCTGATCTTAGCATTTTCTCTTCAAAATGTCCCATTAATTCCTATTAGGGAGCTACTAGTAAAGAAAATTGCACACTAACTTTTATCAATCTGTATGAACAAATGTTAACCATTCTCAGTTAAAAGCTCTCCTTTTAGCTCCACTCAAGTGGAAACACCTAAAGCATTGCACACATTGGCAAATCATTCAGAAGATTAATGCACTTAGGCCTGTACAAAGAGTCAGAGATGTGTATTAGCATTATAGATTTTAATTTGAAATGATGTCAGTCTTTTCTCAGCTGCATTGTACTGCAAGGACTGCCATCTGCTTATAATAATGAATCTGACAATCCACGTAAATGTGATTTGCTGCTCCTTTTGCCAACATAATGGCCTGGATATTGATCCTAATGGTGGAGCAGTTGCTGCCATTTCATTCAATAGAAATGGGAGGACAAGGGCGCAGGAGTGAAATTTCCAAGACTTCTGCTGGAATGACAACGAAGAACAGAGCTATGTTTTTTTCAGTATAATAGGGAATTCAGACATCCTTTATCCTTCGTTTTTTCCTGGAATGAACCACAGACCTCGTGACTTCAAACATGAAACACAGGAAAATAGAAGGACATGTGAATATCTGTTATGAAAAGGAGCACACAACAAAAAGGAGATATGCAAACTAAGTTAAAGGGACTCCCAAATGCTCTTTTCAAGTTTGTTCCTCTTGTTGATGACAATCGAGCTAGTAAAAGGGGGAAAAAATGTAATTATTTTAAGGCAAGTTTGGACTCTAGCAATGACTGTGCACTGTGTCAGGTGCAGTGTTTTGCATCTTTCTCAGATTTCTTCACAAGTCCTTTCACCCTTGAAGAAAGATACTTGATGACAAAAGCTGACTGCCATTTAGAAGTCACAAATCTCAGAGGGAAACTTCTTTCCAGCTAATACTAAATGCATGGATTTAATGTCTGTAGTTTTTTTCACTGCAGTTCAGAATTACACATGTCCTTCAGGACAGCTTTTCTCCAGGATATAGAACCTGTTTTCTCAGAAAGCACTCACACTCCTAGCTGTCTAGAACAGAAATAAGGTGCTATTTCCCTAAGCTACATCAATTATTATGTCTAAGTTGGTTCTAATTCCACTGTTAATGTGATTTTTTCAGGGTCCTACAGTATTGCAGTACCTTTATAACAGGGTGGATGGCCGTTTCCATGACAGCTGGAAGAGGTAGGGATAGAAAATGCCATTTGAGATAGCTTAGTAGAGTTCAATTGGTACAAGACATAAGGTCAGCTGATTTAAGGAGTAAACTCTTGTGCCACTCAGGCTGATTTTGTTAACAAAGTGGAGTTCACAGTTATCAGCATGTTAACTATTAATAGATTTTAATCAAAGTAGTTAAAAGAAAAAGAGGCTCTTAATTTTACCTCCAGCAGTTCCAAATACAATTTGACCTCAGAGACCGATATATTCATCTCCATGGCTATTTGAAGTGGTTGCTCACACCTCTAGTCAATTTTTCAGCATACCTAAGAGTGATGTATGAAGAAACATATATAATACATCTATAACTGTTCCTTTACTTCAAACAGCTTTAACTACTGATTTTTCAGCTTTCATTTCTAACCTTATAGAATGTTACATTTATAAATGGAACACATACTGCTCATTTCAAGATATGCCCAACAATCCATCATCATCAAGTCACTTGATCTCATAGGACTAGAATTTCAAAAGTATTCTCAGAGTCTAAAACTGTCTACAGATAAGACCTGCAGTGTGCATGGAAATTTTCTCTATTATTCTATAAACACTAACTACTAATCCTCTTGATTTAATGTGGTACATTCTAGAATACCTTGCGTCCTCTGACTTACTTGAAGGAATAGGCATTTACTGTTTATTTCCCACATTAAAGCTCTTCTTAGAGCTTTAATGCCCCTAGTTTTCTTTTGTACAAACACTTTTTAAGAAAGGAAAGTTCAGGTTAAATGAGAGAGAGAGAGAATTAAAATTGATATCAGTTCGGAAATAATTAGGTAAAACCTGTTTGCAAGCAGACTGTACACTTTTAGAGGCTGCAGATAGGATCTGCATGGCTCTTACCCCCTCTGGTTTGCAACTGCTACCCATATTTCACCAGTGTTCAAGGTACTATCAACTATCCAGTCCAAGCAAACATGCACATCTTTTATTTTGATTCAAACTTCTGAAATCCCTTGTCATAGGAAGAAAGCCAAGCATTTTGGTTAAGTACAAATCCAGAAGGCAGTAAATTTGTATTCCAGTCACATTTTTTTTAGGTTATAAGTGTGTAATCTGAAAGCTACAAAACCTTGTTTATAGCTTAAAAATACACTATAGCAGACACACTTTTCTGGAAAAGAGGAAGAACATCACAAGTGAAATAAATATCTTTAAATCTGCTGAAATTCATATATTAGTT